>NW_024349222.1:4985558-5007713 GCF_902729225.1 Pteropus medius | reverse complement strand
CAAAGGTCAAAGGCAGATCAGAGTTGCAAGAAAGCAAAGATGTTGAGCATCTTTCATTAACAGAGTAACTTTATCATTTCACCTTATCACTTCTTAGGAATTATGGGGTGTCATTTAGAAGAGCAAACCAAATTTTCTGAGTCTAGTTTAAAGCCAGCTTGTTAGATATAGTACTCTCCCAGGGTTAGAAAGAGGCCTGATCATAAGATGACTAATCATTCCTGTCTACTCTCTAGAAATGAGAATCTATATTGCTTCACTGCTTTTCCATAGCATTTGTGTTTAACCTGGCATATCATCTTCAGTGACTAATTTATTATTTTTTTAATTTTTTTATGTTGAACTACCAGGATATCCTTGCCAACTCAGTTTAGAGTCAAGATATTTAATGAGAATTAAATGGCAAATCTGCTCTGAGAACCCTGAGTCTTTGAGGAGCTTAATGGAAGAAGGATGGGTAGGAAAGTCAGAATCCAGTGAGCTGCTCTTGCTTGAAAGGCTCGTTTTTAAAACCACATTTTTTTCTCCATGTTTTCTGATTCTTATTTTAAAGTATTATACAAAATAAAATGTAAATAATAAAGCACAAAAAGGTTAAGATTAATCTTTGCCTGGGAAAAAGGTCAAATTGAAAAAAAAAAGATACATATCTAAATTGATCAAATATCGAACATAGAATCAACAAAAATTTCAATAACTGGTTGAATGCCGAAGCGCGACCGTCCCGGAGTCTGGTGCCTGGGCCTTTTTCCAAATACAACCGTCAACAAAACATAAAAAAATACAGCAAACCAAAAAAGGTAAACAAATATAAGTTGTTATTACTTATCTGAGGAGATGGTCATACTTACTGTATGCCCTGCAGAACTTTGGTTGTTGCTTTCCAAAATAATGTGTCACGGTCTGGCTCTTGCGATACCTTTATTTTTCTAGACATCGCCTTTTCAACCTTTGACAACTTTATCCATAGCCTTCCCACACAAGCAAATGCCATCCTCATTAGCCCTCCTTCACAAGCTAATTAGGCTTAGCAAGCAAAAATATACTAGCCGGTGATTATATGGGTGGCTTATGTTTCTCTAGAAAGTGCTCTTGTCTCTTGTGGCTTCTGAAAAATTGTGATTGTCTCATTGGTGGCTGGACTCCACTGCACACAGGAGACCTAACTGTTGAGCTGAATCCCTCTCCACCCCTCTCTCACTTTGTATCTATTAAGTTTGCTCAGTTCCATAGTCACAGATTTCTCTTCTGACCCCAGTCATCTCAAAATGATTGCCCAGAATCAAAAGACATTCCAGAAGAAAAATGCTAGATTCAATTTCCATGAGGAAAAAAGCAGTATTAGAGAATCAGTTTTAAATGTCAGTAATAACTACAACTTCTTGAACACTAACTGTGGGCCAGTCATTGCGACAATGCTTTTACACATGACAGAGAGTAACAATTTAAAGTATTAAATTTAGGTATTTTCTTACCTGGATTGTGCCCCTCTTAATGCCCATCTTCCTAACTTTCATTCAAAGCTCAGGACAGAATTTCTTTTTGCGTTCTTCTACAAAGTCTGGGGAAGAGTGATTTGTGTTCAGAATTTCCACACCAACTAAAGGAATAATGCTGGATGCTCTGAAGAGAAACATGGAAAAGGGTATTTGTATATATAGACTAAATATCTAGTAGAAGCAGGGCACTCCGCATATCTTTGTTAGTAACAGATTTTTAGCTTGAGCAAGAAACAAAGGAAGAGAGAAAATAGTATGGATCCTGAGAGCAGAGAAAACCCATCCCCTGGTTTACAGCAACAAAGGCAACAGGACTGGAGTAAGGGGCACTTAGGACATGAGCTTCTAGACTAGAGAACATGACCAAATACTCTATATTCAAGCTGGGCAATGGAGAGAGAAATAGAGGCCTGAGATCTGAAGGGGCCATGCACACTGATGCAGTGGACGTCTCCAAGGCCAGCTGGGTTAACTTATGCCCTCAGACAAGACTCTAAGTCTCTCACCAAGATCCAAAAGTATCTTATCTTATCACTGTATAATAGCCTTAAACGGTGAATATTGTTGCTCAAAGAAAATGAGAATAAAATTGCAGGTACAAATTAAATTGAATTTTTATCTTTGTATCTCTACTAGCCCAATAGAAAAAACAGTCCGATTCAGAAATTATGAGCTAAAGAAAATTAAGAAAGCTTGTTTTCTTCCAGCCCTGGATATATAAGTATAGATTGATTCACACTATATATTTAATGCTTCAATTAATCCCTATAACAGCATTATAAAGTAAGAATTACTCTCTCCCTTTTTATAGATGAGAAAACCTAGATAGAGAAATTTAAGTAGCTTTTCAAGATAGCACAGCTAGTTTATGACAGTGCTGGGCTTCAGCCCTAAGTCTTTTTGACTCCAGAGTTATCTTATCTGCTATTCTATAGTACCAATACCTTGAGGCTGAGTGGACTAGGGAAAATTCAGTGTTGGCCAATTATACAACTGACTCTTCTTAAAAGTAATATGAACCTGGAATACACTTTTGCCCCTTCACATTAGCATAGAGTTAAAGTGAAAAGAGATTTTTGGTTTTTCTGGTCATAAAAGTAAACCCTTTCAAACAATATATTTCATAAACACATGCTTGTCTTTAATAGCTGTTATTATAATTTTGAAACACTAACTAGGTTCTTCATAGGCATTTTCCAGTCTAATTTCTCGACATGGTTTCGGTTGGTGGTGATTCAGAAAAGGACAAAGCTTGTGAGGCATAAAAATCCATCTGTAGCCATCAAGTGATTTTCTGAAGATTAGAGACTTGGCTGGTCTGGAGCAAACTTTGGCAAGCCCCAGGAGTAGAGGAGGAAACTGGGAATAGTTCACAGCCTCTCCCTGGGGCCCCACATGCATCAGACAGAGTCTGGCAACATAAGGGCTCAGAAAGAGCTGCCAGCAGAGATTGGCACTTATGTGTTGACACCAAGAGGGAGACAAGTTGAAAGACAGTGTGCCAGCTGGAAAAGTGGTGCCCTATGAAAGGAAAGAGATGAGCTCTTGCAGAGGTTATTGAATAGTAATTTCTGAAGTGTGCAAGGAAGATTGAAGTGTGGACCTAGGGGACTGAACACATGCAGGGAAATAATGCAATCGAGCCGAATGGAAGGCAGGAATGAATGAAGGATGGAGAAAGGGGATGAAAGGAAAGATGTAAGCCTTGATTGACTTAAGAAAGCCAGCCCATTAGCAAATCCCTATAAAAGGAGCCTGGTGTAGTTGATTTTGTATCAATTATATTAAACCATCAGGTAAGGAAAGATAGTAAAGAAATATAATCACTGTGTAAGGAAGGGAAAGACAGTACACAAATACATATTAAAAAGCAGACCAATTTAATTTTTTCCCAAGATCTTACACTTTAAAATATATAACCTTCAGGGCTTTTCTGTAATCATTTTTAACATCAGTTTTTCTCATTTGAAATATGATATTATGATAGTTGATGTTATTATTTCTACCAAAATTTATGATTGAATAAGCACTTGATATATGCTGGGCACTGAGGTGAGAATGTTAAATGAATTCTCTCACATAATTGTTCTAATAACTGAACGAGGGACCATAGTTGAAGTTCTTTATAAAGTGCCAGACTCATACTAGTTGCTCAATAGATAGTGGCTATTATTAATATCGCCATTGATATTATTCTTTTTAGCTAGTTAATTCCTAATATCAATAATATTCTTAAGACACATCTATTACTATTCGGATGCCAGATGAGGTTGGAATGAAGGATTTTAATTTTACTTCTAACGTAAATTTCAGATAGATTTTTCTTCTCAAAGAGATGCAAAACATGTAGACTGGCTACAGATGCTTTGATATCAGCCAAGATTCATAACTACAATGCATCCCAAGCTGGAATTTCCCATTTATGCATGCAGGCATCCCACTGATGTCCAGATAAAATTTTCTTTCTACTTTCTACTGGCTGAGCAAAAACATATTCTTTACTCTTCCATTCCTACACACAATTTTTACTGAAAGTTGTGTCCACATGTACTGTGAAAAGGTTGTTGATTAAATATTTGTAATTACTACCCTTTCCAGCATTTGCAAGAAATTGAGTGCTCTTCAGGTATTGCTTTTAAAATAATTATCAAAATTACTTCTCAAAATGTGTATGCTATTTTATTTCTCTGCTTACTCATATTTGTCTTTAGCACCCACTCCAAGGTAAATTCTGTGATGGCAGAAATCATATTGGTATTCTCCCATATTCAGAAATATTTACTAAGCACACACTAGATGCCAGGCATTGTTTCTAGTCACTAGGATACAGCAGTGAACTGACATTCTAGTAGTGGGAAACAGACAAACACAACATAAGGTAGGTGTGATGTTATGAATAATATAGCAATATGAGGAAATAAAGAATATGCCTGTGTTGCAGCAATAAGAAATTATTGAGATAGATAGAGTCTATTTTATCAAAGGTAAACAGAGAAGGCTTCCTGATAAGTGGGCCCATAATGATAAATAGAGGAAGAACATTTCAGATAGAGGAGACAATAAGTGCAAAGATCACGAGCCTAGGGTTGGCTTTGGTGTGTTCATAAAACAGCAACCAGGGATCATATCTAGAGCAGGGTGAACAGGAGAGAAAGAAGAGATGAGATTGAAATGACAACAGAGCACTATGGAGGCTATGTTGGAATGGTAAGGTTCTTATTTTATTCTGGGTAAGGTGGGAACAAAACTGAAGAGTTTTGAGCAGAGTGACAGGATATGAATTATTTTGAAAGGACTGCTCTTGCCTATTGTATGGAGAATGGCCTGGTAGGGGTTGATCAAGGGAGAAAAGTTAAGAGATTATTGCAGTAGTTTAAGTGAAAGATCAATGATGATGACAGAATAGAGCATGACAGAATACAGTGATTGCTATAAAGGTAAGGGACATAGGTCAGATTCTGTATATATTTTGAAAGCAGAGATGATTGAATTTGCTGAGAGGTTGGATGGGGAATGGCAGATTGAAAGGTATCAAAAATGACTCCATATTTTTTGGGATGAACAGTTTAAAGACTAGAGTTGCACTGATAAAAATAGGAAATACATGGAGAGAAGGGAGTCTGGAAGGTAGAAATTAAGAGTTCAGTTGAAGTAGATAAAGTGTCAGCTGCGAAAAAGTCAGGTAAACAGCTCAATGTAAAATTGTGGAGTTAAGGAAAGAGTTTTGAGTCTGGAGTTATATATTTGGAAGTTATTGGAATATGGATAGCATTTTAAATCATTGGAGTAGATGGATTCGCTTATGAGGAAAACAAAATAAAGTTCTGAGGACTAATTTCCTGGGTACCCCAGCATTTAGTTCTTGGGAACATGGAGTGGAAATAGCAAAAAAAACTAAGAGGGACTCATCTCTGACGTAGGAGGAAAAACAGTGGAACATAGTATCCTGGAAACCAAGGCTCTACTGCTGCTGCTAGGTTAAGAAATATGAGAACTGAGAATAAAGTCCTGGGTTTGGCAATATGGCAATGCCTGATAACTTTGATAAGAGCAATTTTGTGGAATAATGGAGATGAATGCTTGAATGGAGCTGTTTAAAGAAAGCTTAGAAGGAAGCAAAGTAGAGTATAGACAACTCTTCAAGGGATTTTGCTATAAAAGGGATTAGGAAATGGTGCTATAGTTGAAGAATGATGTGAGATCATGAAGACATATTTTGTAAGTCAGATCCTATTTATTAAAGGCATAAGTACATTTACAGAAGGGGAAGAAAACTGATGGGGGACAAGTACAGGAGTAAAGTCCAAGAGCAGGAGAATGAGGATGGTACACACCACCTGAGGGAAGGACTAGGCAATAAATAGGAGTTCAGGGAGTTCTTTCCCTATAAAGAAAGAAAAGGGAGACTGTTTGTGTACAGATGCACTGATAGTAGTAGTTTTGGTGTGTGAACATATGGAAAGTTTCTTCCAACTCCTTGATTGAATTCTCAGTATCTATCAGACTACCTAGCACATAGTAAGTGTTCAAAAACTTATTGAATGATGGATGTACATTATTAAATCTGCTTCCAGGAAATTTCTTAATAATGCTCTGAGTAGGGTCTCTCCTTGAATTTTAGCTTAAACTGCATGATAAAAATAGAAGAGAATGAGAAGAAAAAGAGAGAAGTTTTTCAAATAAGCTTTAAAGATTTACTATATAACCTCCACTCCTTGCCTTTCCTTCTAAAACAAAGATGTGAATAGAAAGGTATGGGATGTTGTACTTCTATTATAGAAGTAATTGGATATCTGTGACTCCTCTTACCCTCTCATAATATCTGTTGGATATAACTCTTGGCTTTCTCATTTTGGCTCACTTCCCAGAACTGTATGTAAAGTGTTTTCCTGAAATATTGAAAAGGAACCTACATTTTAAGTTCATCATCTCTTTGCCTGAAAAGTAGCTTATTTTTTTCCTGTTGAGATTGTATTTTCTGTGGGTTTTTCCTCTTCCTTTACTATTAAAGTTAAAATTTGGTAACTGCAGACTGCATACAAGCTAAGCATGTTGTGGTGGATAATTAAGAGATATGCACACCAATAAGGAAAAGAAAGTAAAGGTGACTGAAATTTGTTTTTAATGTGAATTAATGGGATGAGAGGAATCCAATGTTTATTTAGATCTCACCAGGTGCTAGCTCTCTCTCTATATTATTTATATTTATCCATATCAATACACTGGAACACACACACACACACACAATAATGCACGCACACACACACGCATACCTGAAAGTAGATATTAGCCATTTGTTACAGAGAATGAAATAAAGTTCAAGGAAAATACTTTACATGCATCACTGGCTTCAATTTTAGAATAACCCTGTAAGGTACATATTTTTACTCCATCTTAGAAAATGGGAAACTGGAACATCGAGAGGTTTAATCATTTGTTGAAGTTAACATGAGAATCAGGGGTTCAATCCTAGATATGATAGTTTTTGAACACATAAACTTCCTGTCACACTATGTGGTTCTTCAAGGGGAGCAGAGCTGCCAGTGAATTGAACAATATGTGAAGATAAAGCAAAGCATAATTACTGGGTAAATTTTGATAAATAGTGTCAATGGTCCAATAGTTTCATTGATTATACTTACTAGCTAAATCACAATCGGTTATATCTAGTTGCATTCCTCTAAAAATGAAGAGGAAGTTTTATTTCCAAATCTCTCTTAATGCATTTTGACTTGAAAATTAACAAAAATGTACCAGTATGGTCTAGATTCTTAAAATTCGATCTAAGATGGAAACATCTTGTGTTTTTGTTTGTTTTTTTATTTGTTTGTTTTGATACCTTAACAAGTAGCCAGCTAGATTATAATGGAATGTAAATAAAGAAAATGTTACATATCATATGTAAATGTATGTACATGTAATTACATGCATGGACATGTAATTTTTTCAAATATAATTTCTCCACAGGCAACTTGGACATAGTAATTTAAAACAGTCTTTAAAATCAGAACCAAGTTTCCATCCTGCCTTCCCAGTTGCTGAATGAGACGTGCACAGGTTACTTAGCCTAAGTCTCACAGTTTTCATCATTGAGGAAGGGATGACATACTATTACCTACCTCACAGAATTACTGAGAATAGCATGGAAATAATCCAGTTAGCACACTGGCTAACATAGAAAATGTGCCCAATAAATTGTTTCTGTCCCAAATGCCATTTGGAATACAGAGTAAGACACTAATTGTCACTTTAGAACCTGTGATAAGCATGAAGATTAACCTCAAATAGAGTACTGGTTTTTAAAAAGGTTCTAATGATTAAGCCTGATGCAGATAAATCACAGCATAGGCCGCATGATTAAATTGCACCTCCTATTTAATTGCATCTCAGGTGCCAGGTGCTTGTTACAATTCCTATCTCTGCTTCAACGAAAGACTTGTGTTCTATAAGCCCAAGAAAGTGGAAAGGGGGCAAAGATGTTTAAATATAGAAAAGACTGCAAATAGGATTTGTGTACTCTTCCAAGAATATGTGTGTTTGTGTGTGTCTGTGTGTATATATATATATATATATATATATATATATATATATATATATACACACAAATATATATATTAGACTGATAAATTTCTAAAAATATTTTGAAAATCTAGAGAATTTAAAAGAAAGAACTTTAAAAAATTTTAAACCCAGGTTAGTTTTGGTTTTCTTAACAAATCCCAAGGACCCCTAGCCAACTCCCTAGATCCTATGCAATTATTTACTTAAAAGAGGAATTCATGCCAATTCTTAGAAAGAAAGAGTAGTTTCTCTTTCCAACTATCATGTCATTACTATACCACTTTTTGCTGAGGAAGAAACCTGGGGAAAAATGACTTCATTCCTTCAGAGCCTTATCTCAATGTCATAATATTTCCACAAATACAAATATTGTCCAATATTTCATGTTTCCATTCAAAGTCACCTCCTTTGCAAAATTTTTCCTAATGCCTTATCAAATATATTTTTCTGCTTTTATGAATTCATATACTATTTAATTCTGTCTCTCTTTCATCTTTATCTCTATCTCTACCTCTACTTATCATTCTCACTACAAAAGTTTCTAAAGGGCAGGAACCATCTTTTCACATCTTTTATTTCCACACAGATATTAACAGAAGCTTCTGGACATGTATAAATTCTTCCCTACTTTTCTACTAAGTATTAAATGTGTTCTAGACACTAACACCAGAACTGGGTAGGCTGTATTGAGAACTTTCCTTTTGCCACAAATCTCAATGCTCAAATCTCAAATCACAAATCTCTTTATCAAAGCACATTATCTCATTCAATTCTCAAAACTACCCTAAGTTCTAATATGACACCCATTTTATAAGATAGGAGGCAGAGACTCAGAGAATGTGAGCCATGGACTTAAGGTGCTAGAGCAATGATGTCTTTGTATTTCTTACTCCAGAGTTCATGCTCTTGACCACTATGCCCAACATGACCACTGTGGGCACTTGGTAAATGCTCACTCTTTGAACAAATAGAAAAAATTCAGGGACTATGTTTTTTTTGTGTGTTGCTGTTCTCCATTTCTGAGATGAGATGTAGGCAAGTGATCATATACTTTTTAAAACACCAGGCAATTCCTCATCATAAAAGGAGTAGATAAAGACTAACACTTAAATATTTCTTCACCTTTGAATAACCCAATGATACATACATAATACATCCCGGGTACTATAGAAAGCATTCAAGTTTATTCTCAGTGACTTGTAAACTCTCAGTTACTTAGACTTAATGAGTTATAAAGGTCTTGGCCTTGCATTTAAAGTTGCAAAGTGAAAAAAGAATTATCGTCATTTCCTTTGGGTAGTCAGACCAGTTATTCAGGCAATTAATCTTCATTTTCTGTTAATAATACTGTATTGTATACTTGAAGTCTGCTGGGAAAGTGGATCTTAAATGTTCTCAATTATACACAACACAAAAATGTGGGGTGATAAGTGTGTTAACTAGCTTAATTGGATAATCATTTCACAATGTATATGTATATTAAAACATCATGGGGTACACTTTAAATATATACAATTTTATTTTATTTGTTAATTATGTTTCAATAAAGCTGAAAAAGTTAACCTTTACTTTTTATTCCACTCCAAAGGATGTGAAAGCAATGATATCAAACCTTTCCTAATAATTGTTAATCCTCAAATATGATACATATCATGAACAGATGCCATTGCTTACCAATAGTGTAGAATAAAAACTTGATCCAGAATAAAGAAAATAAAACAGGATAGATGTAAGCCTTGAGCAGAAGTCTATTGAGAAGAGGGTACAGCTGGTTTGGTGAGTATATTCATCTAAGATTTTTCCTAAGTGCAGTGTACTCTGAATTATTATTATTTTTTATTCTGGGCTCTTATGTAGAAATTTAATGAGACAATATTGTAGTTCCTAGAACTGTGAATTAAATAGAGAAAAATACAGCATGTTTCTATTAACTCTAGCTGAGCTTGTCTTATCTTGAAAATCAGGATTCGTCTTCCGTAATATGTGAAAAGCCTGTGCTTCCCGTGGAAAGAAAACTGAAAGTGAGAAGGCTATACTTAGAGTATAAAATACACATGTTAATTTCCTCAAAGGGGTGCATAAAAGGTTAAGATATGCAAAAAAAAAAAATCCAGTGAAAGTTCGAGCCCTAGCATTTTCTATAGAACCAGACATGGTCAAACACCCTGGTAACCATAGTTGCTTGATGGGTGAACATGGGCTTGGAAGTCAGAGTGCCTGGCTTCTGAACCAAGCTCAGCATTCACTAGCTGCATATCCTTAATGCGTGTGACACAGTGTCAGTTTCCTGAATGAGAGTTCTGGGAGCGCAGTATCTGCTACAAAGTGAGTACTCCAAATGTTAGTTACGATTAATGTTTTCATTTTTTTAAGTAGTTAAAAGTTTCTAAAATCTTACTAATAAAAGAGCAAAACTGCATGAGGAAAATGAAGATATGCAGATATTACTAGAGGAACTCAGAATATTATGCCATATTCATTTTAAATCGAGCAAAGTCAGTTGCTTGCGGAGGGTATTGTGTTAATACTTTTGCTTTTTGTGTTTTAATTTCATTTTCAATTTTTCTTTTGAGAGATCTCGAATATGTCTAAAGAAGGGGTTGTCTATGACAATTCTCACTGTTATGTGAGTGACAAGATTAACACCATAGGGACATTCCAGAAGGTGAAAGAACAAAATTCCAGTCCACAAATAACTTTGTCTACAAGATGTTTTTCCTAAAAAGTTTTGTGCATATAAGTTCTATTGTAGATATTGTAGGACAGCTCATTGTTTGCAGGAGGTTATTCGAATAGGGTCATTTTTGGTTGCAAAAGATAGGCTTGCTCAAGTTACCTCAGAAAAATAAGTGATTTATGAAAAGAGCACTTGCAAAAACAAAACAAAACAAAACAATACAAAACAAAGCAAAACAAAACAGAACAAAACAAAATGCTAAAGAATTCTAGCTCCAGGAGTTAAGAAACTAGGTAGCTCCAGAGCCCAAAGCTGCCCTTCTTTTCTCCTTTCCTTTTCCTCTCCCTTCCTCTCTCTTTTCTGTTTTTCTCATCCTCTTCCTTTTTCTATCTTTTCCTTTCTTCCACTCACTCTTCAATAATCTATGGTCAAGAGCACTGGATTACACAGCCCACTTCCCACTCAACAAAGATGGCTGTAGAGGAGAATGTCTAGAAGGATTTGAAATGGAATAGGCACCCTAAAGCATTCCATCCTTTGCCAAGCTCTCTTGTTCCTGTAAATGCATCAAAAGTAAGGTCACTGTAGCATTATCTATCTATCATATATACAACTATCACAGGGCCCAATTTTTAAAAACACATGTCTTTTAAAAACCTAAAATTTGTAAGAATAAATTTAATTAAAAATGACTTAATCATATATGACTTCTAATTAAAACTTCTAAATGAAATAACTAAGTTTGTGAGGTTCTTAGTTTTAGCTCAAAGCAAAGGAATTGGGCCTTTTTATTAGCATATTTTAACTTTATGTCAGGTGAATGTGCCAATTTTTTAAAGTTTTAAAAAATATTGAAGAGGTTGTAAAAATAAAAATATTGAAGAGGAAGTACTAAAATCTATCCCAAGTATTGCCTTCAGAGACTGAGGTTTGAAAAATGATGAATTCCAAACTTCATACAACAATGAATTTCTTTTGAAGGAAAATGGTGAGATAGAAAATGGTTTTATGCCAAGAGAAAGCGTTGATATAGTTTGCACTGATCTGTGTTTCATCTCAAGATGAAAAGGGGAAAGAAATCACACTTAAGAAAGCTACAAAGTTTCCTGAGATAGAATGTTGTTGGAGCACTCTGTAATTGATGAAAATGTCTCTTGGACAAGTATGTTTATATGTGATTGGTGTGCCATGACTAGACAAGCAGAAAAAATAAGCCATCATTTCATGAAAGATGGGTAGACATTTTCCAATCATTTTCCAAGGTTTAACTTGGGCTCTATATAGCATCAGAATCTTTAGTTGATTTTTTAACTGCAATATCCTTTGTGGCAATATATGTGGGAATTGCCCAAGGCTTTTTTTTTTCTCTTGAGGTTTTAATCCAGAAACTGGAGGATTTTGTAAATCTCCCAGCTGACCAAAGACTCTAAAACTCTAATGATTATGAATATTCAAATAGGATGTCTTTCATTCACAAATAGTGAATATGGTAGGTATTGAAGATATAATTAAAAACAAGACCATCATAGAATTTCTGTAAAAGAACAATTACCATAAAAGGGAATGCATCCTACACCAGAGGAAAAACAGAATGTTATGGGGATCGGTATTCTCATAAAAAGTTCTGTATTTCCTCCCAAGCACATGGTAAAGTATACATCCTGCCCTGTTAAAATTCATTGTGGCTGCACAACTTATTTTGACTGTTGACATGGAGTAGAGGTGATATGAATCACTTCTGGATAAAATCTTTAGGAACAAGGATCTAAGTTACCATGCTTTCGTTTTTGCTTTCCACAGTAACTGACATCATTCTCAAGGAGGCCGATCTAGAAACCTGGGTCATGAAGTGAAGATGATGCAACACAGGTCTCTTGGCAGATCTGTGATAAATATGTAGCATGAGCAAGAAATAAACATGTAGTATGCTAAACCTCTGAGATTTGTGGTTTGTTCGTTACTATATCATAACCTAAACTGTTCAGATTTGTGTGGGTGCTGCATGGGGCATACGGAAAGTGCGCCTAATCCAAAATAAGGGAAACAAGAACTGTTTCCTTATGCATTACATACTAATGTACAAGTCATTTTCATTATCTTTTTACGTACTCAATTGTAAACAATGAGAACATAGCACTTTGCACAAAGTATTTGCCCAGTAAATGCTGGTTTAAGTTGGATGGGCCAAAAATAAAACTGTAGCTCTAGAAATTCAGCTTTGGTGCTTTTCTGCAGTACCTGTTAACCAGAATACTCGGTTCTACACAAATCCTGGCTCTGTTGCAATACATAATTTGGGAAATTTACATGGATTTCCTTATTTCAGTGGCGACAGATCTTTCATCAGCTAAATTGAAATGACAGTTTCATGAATATATCCTGATCTTTGTTCAAAACAGGTAAGCAGTCAAATGCTATTTTTCTCCCAGAATCACTGTCCTCTGCCTTTTTCACATATCAATGCTGGTAAATTCTAAACTAGATGTAGAAACCAACATGCTAACTTGCTACTACAACACTGGAAAACAAGTTTGAAAAATTGAAAACGCGATCACTTTTCACAAAATCAACATACATCAGATGTCTTTCTCCTTAAAATAAATAACAATTGATAACAATATTGGTAAAGTGAAATACTTTGTTGCAAATTTGACTTCAACATTACTTTTAGATTTTCCATTCTGAAATTGCTCAGTGCCCTGCTTAGAAATCTCTAACTTTGTTTTGTTTCTCCTTTATCATTATCATCAACTTCTGAGTAGTCAGAAACGCCAATGCAGACCTAGGTCAAATTTAATTCTATGCAGTACTTCAGATAATTTGAGTAATCTCAGATAATATGAGTCATTTTAACAAAATTGGGTACTTAATGATTCAACGGCATATTTATGATTTCAGGTGTCCCATGTGCCTTAGGTACTCTCTAAGTGCTGTTTTGGTTCCTACAACTCTTAATAAAGTAAACTCTGCTTGTTTTCCACAAAATAATTTAAAAAGAAAGCTACCATCATACTTGCTAAAAACGTTTCCCATTGCACAGTGCAGCATCTTCAAACAGATATTCATCCAACCACAAAAAAAAAATCTGTTTAATGATCATATTTTCATGATTTATAGTGGTTAGCTGAAAAGAGATTAATCTAAAGAGACTTGATGAAGTCTATGCCAAAATCATGGGTAAGAAATATTCAACTAAAGCAAAACATTTTGCAGTGTATTTCACCTTTCACAAACTCAGGTATTCCTCTACATATAAAATAGACTGAAAAAACAGACTGAATCTTTGTAAACTTTTTACATTAACCTTCCTATTAAGTGATCAAAAACAAACAAACAAAAATTCAAAAATGGCTTATGGTATCTCTAAATGTATGTCTGAGAGGAATCAGGAAGCTTTTGATAAGATTTGTTCGGTAAATCTAATTGAAGCCCATTTTGAAATGTGCTGATCATCTTGTGTGTTAAATTTCTAAGAAGGGCTTCGTTTAGGTTTTTCTCCACCCAAATCTGCATGCTGAGGCTATTCACATATAATTTGGATGAGCACAAGATTAGCAGCCATAGTGCTCTGATTCATCTGATTTTTATGGAACCCTTGGGATTGACTCAGTGCAGCTGACTGGTTTCTTGCTGTATTAAATTGTCCCTAATCTGATTGGCTACATCTAATATTACAGACTATTTGTCACAGTATGATTCTATGTTTGGTTTTCTGTGAGTTCAGGCAAGTTAGTTATTTTCTTAAAGCTCTGATTTCTGATTGCAAAATTTGAGGATATGGTCATTACTAACAAATGTCTTTAGGGTGCAAAAATGGAAATAGAAGCTATCAGTAATGACACATTATATCACTAAAACAATGATGTAGGTTATGAAGTTTTTAAATTCTTAAGTCCTTTTTTGCAGCATTTTTTAACTTTGCTTTTGGAGTAAGTATCTGCGTGTGTACACACTCACATGTGCACAGGATTAGGGCTTGCTTAAACTTATCCCAGTAGCTTCTTTTACATGGAACATTTTATGGGCATCAGTGTTTCATTTCAAGACTTACCATGTATCCCAGTGCTAAAGATACAGATTACAATGTGAGAGCTAGAGTAATTACAGCCTTCCAAATCCTAGACTCTTAAACCTCCTCATTTCACAGGCACCATTAGTTTACATTCTCAAAGCCAATTTTAGCATTTTGGCAGATGTTTTATGAATGTTGTAAATGGGTACAAAATGAAGAAATATCCTAATATTGAGAGTAGTAAATATCAGTGTCATGAGCCTAAGGCTTCTCTATATACATTAGAAGATAGTACTCTCCAAAGAGTATAATTAGGAGTTTAAAAAGAATAAATCATTATTGTAATAATCATAAAAAAGCAATTGCATGTCAGTATTAGATATTCTCTGGGTAACCAGGTGCTAATAATTTTACTCTATTAATGAAGACTTAAAGTCATATTGGTCTACTCATTTGGATAGTATTTGCTTCAGCTTTAGGAAAGCTTGATGTGTTCCTTTTAAACTCAAGTTATTAACTTGACCCTGTTATTAAGAGATTGCTATCCTTAATTTAAGGGTAATTTACAATGGCATCTATAACATTAGGTACAAATGGGACATTAGCTAAAGATGGAATAGAGGACTTTCATACATTTTTATGCTCTATTATGGCTGACAAAGGATAAGGACTGTGGCACAGATGGCAGATATTTACACCCTGACTGTTCCCCCACATCCTCCTCTCCTCAGAAACCCCAGATCAAGAAGATGATGCAAAGAAATGCAAATGTGGAGGTCTGAATTATTTCAAGTCATGTGCAAAAGTCTAAAGCATTATTTCTCTCCCCAGTGTTAAAGAAATCAGTTCCTGTAGAACTCTATATACTCTTAATTCTTCACTATATGTGTGTGTATTTATTTTTTTTTAAGGACACCTAATTAAAGCTTTTTAGTTCAGTAATTACCAGATGCTTAAAACAAGTCTTTTTTAGATTTGAGTAATTTGTATTTTGATTAAAAAAAAAAAAACATGATAAGGATGGGATTGCTGGAGTATATAATCTCTACTGGGGATTCATTATCTTCGAACAAAGCAAGTATGGGCTCTACTAGTCAGTAGAAATTTCCAAGGAAATCTCTAATGGCCTATTTCTCACAAAGGCAGAAAACAACGAAGTACCTGCTATTCCACATTTGTCTTGACCCTTTCTTGGTACTAGTCATAGCAAGGATAAGAATTGGTTATATCTATCTTAGTGATTCCCAGGCCTGGCTACGTATTAGAATCATCTAGGATGCTTTTAAAAGACTTTGATGTTTGAATCCCGTGCAAGGCAAACCAAATCAGAACTTTGGGGGGACACTTGAGCTTTTAAGCTCCCCAAGCAATTCTAAAGTTCAGCTAAGGTTGAGAACTTTATTTATTTGTTGTGCTATGAGAAGCAAACAAACAAACAAACATAAAAAAAACACTTCAGACCAAAAGTATCCTTTGTACTAACTAGCAGTAGTACCTGATATTCCATTATTAAAATCATTCAATATATGTCTCCTATGAGCTATATTGTCCAATAAATACAGTTGCCATTAGCCAGACACATAGGCTACTGAGTACTTGAAATGTGGCTTGTCGAAACTAAGGTGTACTCTAAGAGTAAAATATACACCATGTTTCAAAGACTTAGTAGGAAATAAAGAATACAAAAATACCACAATAATTTTAAAGTTGATTATATGTTAAAATGATAGTTTGAATGTGGATAAAATGTTAATAAAATTAATTTCACTTATTTTTACTTTTTAATTAAAGCTAGTAGAAATTCACATATGTTACTCACTTTATATTTTTATTAGAAATTGCTATGCTATGAAAATGATTTCAATGTGCTAAAGATGGTATGTTGAGAAAATTGTAC
Organism: Pteropus medius; assembly: GCF_902729225.1. Lineage (NCBI taxonomy): Eukaryota > Metazoa > Chordata > Mammalia > Chiroptera > Pteropodidae > Pteropus > Pteropus medius. The sequence goes on along the minus strand of NW_024349222.1, from coordinate 4,991,067 downwards.
TGATTTGTCAACAGATTAGTCTGTTTAAAACTTAGTTTCATGACCATAGTGGCAGAACAAGAAGGTCTGAGAATATGGAAAATATGACAGGTGAATGCTGCTGTTGAGAAGACTGAAAAAGTCCAGATTATGGAAGATTTCTTTAGTTGGGAACAGGGCTGTCATGTTGAACCATGACAGCTAGTGACACAGATTAGATAACCTCTGCTTGCTTCACAACTGGGAGTTATTCTTGTCCCTGTTGTCTTCTGTTAATGTTAAGCAATGCTTTGAAAAATCATTTTTCCTTTTTCAGGATATCATAGAACTACTATAAGCCTTTTGATCTGTAGATTTGGGCTTCTGTTTCAGTTATTATAGCACTGCCCATGTAATCTTGAGAAAGTTGCTTTGTCTTTCTGATCTTATATTTTTTAATCTGTAAAGTGGAGATAATATTGCTCCCAGAGTTAATTAAATGTTATCCTCTGTAAAATAAAACCCAATCCGGTGTCTGCACATAACAGAGTTTGATCAATGGGTGTCATTATTTCTCCTCCTCCATGTGGGCAACACCTATTTAGCCTTCACATCTCAAATTAAAAGTCACCTGTTTTTGCAAAGCTATAGCTATGCACTTTCTCCTCTATTTTCTATAGAACATTGTTCACACTTTACTTATTTGGTAACATATCCATTTTCCCCACTAAATTATTGTGAACTTCTTGAGGTCAGAGCTTTTCTAATTCTTTGTAACTCCAATGTCTAGGCAGAAAGTAGAACACAGCAGATGCTCAAGATTTGCTGGATGGATAGCTGGATGGATGAAACAACGAAAGGATGGAAGAATGGGAGGATGATGTTTATGATTCAATCCTTGAAATCTTTGAATTTGGAGTACAAAAAAAATTTCAATGATTCAGTAAAGAATAGTATATTGACAAGGTAAAGAGAGAATAACATCTGTTTTTATGTTCCATTATGTGTGGTTGCTCATCTGCCCTGGGTTGGTCATCTGGCAAAAGAGTCCATAAGGTGCTATACTATGTTTGCTGGAGGAACAGAGAAAAGCAAATACACCTAGTATGGTGTTATTCTTAGCTTTATGTGAAAAACAATCTGGGAAGCCACTACTTGCACTATCTTTAAGTCTTGACTCCTTCTACTAAGGACGGGCTCCACTCTCAACTATTCTCATCTACAAGTCTTTTCCTAGCCAACCTTATCCTCTTTGGGCTTCTGTTCCATTGCTCACACAAATGTCAAGTATTCCTTCTCTTCCTTCTCCCTTTCTTCTACCCCCACCCCCAACCTGAGCCTTGGTAAATCCCATGTTTTTTAAGATACAATTTAAAGGTAGCTCCTACTATCTTTCCCAATCAGACTAATATAAATGATCTCTAGAAGTTCCATCCTCACACAGCACATTGTTTATGGTTTAAAATGGCAATTAAGAACTCTTCTTGATACATCAATTATTTGTTTGTCAAATGCTCTAGAGCTAAGATCCTGAATGGAAGGAACTACATTCTACTAATTGTCTCCATCATGATGCCTAGGTCACTGGCTTGTACTTTATAGCCATTAAATATTGAAGTAGGATCCAGACGAATCCTCAGGATAAAATGGAGAGTATAGCTTTATATAGATTTTTAACTTTTTATATTTCCAGAGATCAATTCTGATTCTATTTGTAGATGGCATTAATTATATGACGTATTAATTAATTACATTAATTAATACTTCATACCATCTGAATCTTTCCCAACACAGAAGAATTCTAAGTTTCCTTTGAACAAAAAGATGTGACCTGGACTCCATGTATCTTGCAGGCAGGTGTCATCATTCAGCATGTGTGAAGAAGGGGCAAGGATGGAACCTTTACCCAGAACAGAATCTGGTAAAGATGTCAAGGCATACTGGACAAAGTAATACTTTAATATCCTACAACTGTTTATGTTATTTATTCAAAATCTACCTGAGATGCAGAGAAATGAGCTTTCAATAAAAGGTTGAATCTCTTTAGGTTTAAAATATAAAGGATTTATTATAAACACAACATAATTTTTAATTTTTTGGAGTTGTCTAATATTTTAGTATTTATTAATTCCTAATTAGATATCACACTTAGCCAACTCTCACTTAGGATAGAGATAACTATAGGAATAAAATTTTTAAATTTAATTCTAAGTAAATTGCATTATACCATGCATTACTCAGAAAAATTTATCTCGCATAATTAATTTATCAGGTGACTCTTATATAGGCTATAAATTTAGTGATTCAGCCTCTAGCAGCCATAGGTGAAAACCTGAGTTAACTGGCAAGTTATTTTTCTGACTTATCTCAGAGATATTTTCTCATTGCTTGTAGATTGAGTTCTAAAGCTGCAGCCTGGCTTGCCAGGCTCCCCAGGCCAGCAATAGTCATGAGCCAAAGATATATTTAAAGCTTAAAACCCTAAGTCTATTAACTAAAGGGTGATCAAGATAATTATTTGAATCTGTAACAGTGAGTTTGAATACCTACCGAACTCATTCATTCCTAATTTCCAGAGTTCTTCCACCAAATTACTGAAGAATCTTGGCATGTTACTATGCTTCTTTAGTTTTGAATTCTTTAAGTATAAACTAGTAATGATAATAGTATCAACTTCTTAGGGTTGTTGTGAGGATTAAATGAGATCATTGATTAGGACATGGGAGATAATTATTCAATAAACATTAGATATTGATTGTGTCACCAAATAGAGAAAGAATAAATGAGAAGTAGAAAAAAGAGAAGGCCAATTTATAGATGTGTCCTAATCTAAGAGAACATCACATAAACCTCAAAGTAAAAATTGAGTAGTGGCACCCAGTGGAAAAAGTATTCAGAGTCAATCAGCTCTGGGTCTGAATTCTAGATTGAAAATTTACAAGCTGTATGATATTAAACAAACTGTTTAATTTCTCTGAGCCTCCATTTCCTTATCTGTAAGAAGAAGTTAATAACAAATGCCCCAAAAGTTGTGAGGATTAAGATAAATAGCAGATGCAATACTCTGACATTTAATCGATGGGAGAAGAAAACGTAAAAGGGTTAAATTAGTGCAACATTTGAATGTGGACTGGCCTGCAACAGTTGTTGATATGAAACATACTTTGTTTACTTGGAAATTCTTCCTCAAATACAGATGAAAATAGGAAGCCTTATACCAGCAGACTATTTAAAAATAATCTTCTGGCTAAGCTACAGCTGTGTTACCTTGTTATCAATGTTTGGGCCAGGAATGTATTTACCTGTTGAATTCTCTAGACAGAATATCAATAAACAGGAAGAGCACTTTTAAAAACTGACTGTACTATAAATAGTCCTCAGGGATAGCCCGCGAGCTGGGGGGGGCCCAAGTGAGGGCAGGGGGGAGGCGTGGAGGGCGCTGGGGGGGGGGCGCGGAGGGCGGGGGTGGGGGGGCGGACAGATTACCGGGATGCTGCATAGAAGCTAATGTAGGCTGGAAGCAGATTAAAGAAATGTTTCAGTGCTTCATTGTGATAGAGTTTGTGAAGTGTATTTCCTAAAACACTCACAAATTCTTCCTCCCCAGTACCCTGGGATTCTTTTATGGCCCTTAAAGGCATTTATCTTGTCCCATCCATTCAGATAACTCCAAAGATATGATTAGCTTTAAATTTCATTAATTTGTTCAACTTCAAACTTTGGCCACACTAACTATCCAGTAAATGTTTCTTGAATAAAGAAAATAATTTATTCAAAATTAAATGCATAATTATGATGGCACAGGAAATTAATATATCTTCTTTGGAAAACAATAGAGAATTCATAACAAGAAATAAGATGTTCATTACCCTATGATCTTGTAATTTAGTTCTCTGAAATAATTCAACAGAAAATAAAAAAGTTCTATCCACGATGATGTACTGTGCTGAGCAATATCATTTGAAAAGTGTAAATATTTATCAAAACAGAATTGCTGAAGTAGACTATGGCATCTCATCATAAAGTGATGTCTAGCCTAAAATAAACAATTATAAAGACATTATTGCAATATTTTACAAAACAACTTTTGACAACAACAGTAGCATACAAAAACCTCAATTATGCCATGATAATGACTATACAAAATACATATGACATGGATCGCTACTACAAAAGAATGAACACACTTGAAAAGCTAATGACTTAGAATGGTTAAATCATGGGTATTATCCTTGATAAAAATTTTTACTGTTGTTTTATTTTTTAATTTTTATTACATTGATTGGTTAATAAAATTATGTAGGTTTCAAGTATATAATTCAATAATAGATCATCTGTGTATTGCATTGTGTGTTCACCACCCAAAGTAAAATCTCCTTTCATCAACATCTATTTGACCCGTTTATCCCTATCTACCTCCCCCTTCCCCCTTTCCCTCTGGTAACCACTAAACTGTTGTCTGTATCTGTGAGTTTTTCTTTGTCTTGTTTGTTTGCTGCTTTTCGTTTTATATCTCATATACGAGTGAAATCACATGTTTCTCAACTTTTTCTGTCTGACTTATTGTTGCAAATGGCAGTATTTCATGTTTTCTTATGCCTGAATAATATTCCATTGTATATATGTACCACATCTTTATCTAATAATCTATTGAAGGACACTAAAAATGGATCAAAGACCTAAATATAAAACCTTAAACAATAAATTACATAGAAGAAAACATAGGTATTAAACTCATGGACCCTGATTTAGAGAGGATTTTATAAATTTGACCTCAAAGACAAGGGAAGTAAAAGCAAAAATAAATGAATGAGACTATATTACACTAAAAGGCTTCTGCACAGCAAAATAAACCATCAACAAAACAAAGAGGCAACAAACCAAATGGGAGAAGATATTTGCAAATAACACCTCCAATAAGTAGCTAATGTCCAAAATATATAAAGAACTCACATGACTCATGAACAAAAAAAGCAAAAAATTCAATTAAAAAAATAGGCAGAGGACCTGAACAGATGCTTCTCTCAAGAAGACATGCAAATGACCAACGGACATGAGAGAAGATGCTCAACTTCACTAGCTATTAGGGAAAGGCAAATCAAAACCACAATGAGATACTAGCCAGACCTGTTAGAATGGCTATCATCAACAGGACAATAAGTGTTGGAGAGGTGGTGGGGGAAAAGATACTCTCATACACTGCTGGTAAGAATGCAAATTGGCACAGCCGCTATGGAAAACAGTATGCAGTTTCCTCAAAAATTTAAGAATAGAATTACCATATGACTCAGCAAAACTTCATCTGGTTATCTATCTCCAAAATGTGAAAACGTTTATCTGTAAAGATATATGCACCCTGATATTCACTGCAGCAATATTCACTGTGGCCAAGATATAGAAATATATAGTTTTATTTTTAACAGTTAAAGGGAAATGAGGGAAGAACCTTATAATATTTCTTGTTATTCAAATATTAAATACCAGGAACAGGAACATTAAGTACAATTGTATGTTCAAGTACCAGATCATCACCAAAGTCACAGACTTATCA
>NW_024349222.1:4919780-4985547 GCF_902729225.1 Pteropus medius | reverse complement strand
TGGGCCTTTTTATTAGCATATTTTAACTTTATGTCAGGTGAATGTGCCAATTTTTTAAAGTTTTAAAAAATATTGAAGAGGTTGTAAAAATAAAAATATTGAAGAGGAAGTACTAAAATCTATCCCAAGTATTGCCTTCAGAGACTGAGGTTTGAAAAATGATGAATTCCAAACTTCATACAACAATGAATTTCTTTTGAAGGAAAATGGTGAGATAGAAAATGGTTTTATGCCAAGAGAAAGCGTTGATATAGTTTGCACTGATCTGTGTTTCATCTCAAGATGAAAAGGGGAAAGAAATCACACTTAAGAAAGCTACAAAGTTTCCTGAGATAGAATGTTGTTGGAGCACTCTGTAATTGATGAAAATGTCTCTTGGACAAGTATGTTTATATGTGATTGGTGTGCCATGACTAGACAAGCAGAAAAAATAAGCCATCATTTCATGAAAGATGGGTAGACATTTTCCAATCATTTTCCAAGGTTTAACTTGGGCTCTATATAGCATCAGAATCTTTAGTTGATTTTTTAACTGCAATATCCTTTGTGGCAATATATGTGGGAATTGCCCAAGGCTTTTTTTTTTTCTCTTGAGGTTTTAATCCAGAAACTGGAGGATTTTGTAAATCTCCCAGCTGACCAAAGACTCTAAAACTCTAATGATTATGAATATTCAAATAGGATGTCTTTCATTCACAAATAGTGAATATGGTAGGTATTGAAGATATAATTAAAAACAAGACCATCATAGAATTTCTGTAAAAGAACAATTACCATAAAAGGGAATGCATCCTACACCAGAGGAAAAACAGAATGTTATGGGGATCGGTATTCTCATAAAAAGTTCTGTATTTCCTCCCAAGCACATGGTAAAGTATACATCCTGCCCTGTTAAAATTCATTGTGGCTGCACAACTTATTTTGACTGTTGACATGGAGTAGAGGTGATATGAATCACTTCTGGATAAAATCTTTAGGAACAAGGATCTAAGTTACCATGCTTTCGTTTTTGCTTTCCACAGTAACTGACATCATTCTCAAGGAGGCCGATCTAGAAACCTGGGTCATGAAGTGAAGATGATGCAACACAGGTCTCTTGGCAGATCTGTGATAAATATGTAGCATGAGCAAGAAATAAACATGTAGTATGCTAAACCTCTGAAATTTGTGGTTTGTTCGTTACTATATCATAACCTAAACTGTTCAGATTTGTGTGGGTGCTGCATGGGGCATACGGAAAGTGCGCCTAATCCAAAATAAGGGAAACAAGAACTGTTTCCTTATGCATTACATACTAATGTACAAGTCATTTTCATTATCTTTTTACGTACTCAATTGTAAACAATGAGAACAAAGCACTTTGCACAAAGTATTTGCCCAGTAAATGCTGGTTTAAGTTGGATGGGCCAAAAATAAAACTGTAGCTCTAGAAATTCAGCTTTGGTGCTTTTCTGCAGTACCTGTTAACCAGAATACTCGGTTCTACACAAATCCTGGCTCTGTTGCAATACATAATTTGGGAAATTTACATGGATTTCCTTATTTCAGTGGCGACAGATCTTTCATCAGCTAAATTGAAATGACAGTTTCATGAATATATCCTGATCTTTGTTCAAAACAGGTAAGCAGTCAAATGCTATTTTTCTCCCAGAATCACTGTCCTCTGCCTTTTTCACATATCAATGCTGGTAAATTCTAAACTAGATGTAGAAACCAACATGCTAACTTGCTACTACAACACTGGAAAACAAGTTTGAAAAATTGAAAACGCGATCACTTTTCACAAAATCAACATACATTAGATGTCTTTCTCCTTAAAATAAATAACAATTGATAACAATATTGGTAAAGTGAAATACTTTGTTGCAAATTTGACTTCAACATTACTTTTAGATTTTCCATTCTGAAATTGCTCAGTGCCCTGCTTAGAAATCTCTAACTTTGTTTTGTTTCTCCTTTATCATTATCATCAACTTCTGAGTAGTCAGAAACGCCAATGCAGACCTAGGTCAAATTTAATTCTATGCAGTACTTCAGATAATTTGAGTAATCTCAGATAATATGAGTCATTTTAACAAAATTGGGTACTTAATGATTCAACGGCATATTTATGATTTCAGGTGTCCCATGTGCCTTAGGTACTCTCTAAGTGCTGTTTTGGTTCCTACAACTCTTAATAAAGTAAACTCTGCTTGTTTTCCACAAAATAATTTAAAAAGAAAGCTACCATCATACTTGCTAAAAACGTTTCCCATTGCACAGTGCAGCATCTTCAAACAGATATTCATCCAACCACAAAAAAAAAAATCTGTTTAATGATCATATTTTCATGATTTATAGTGGTTAGCTGAAAAGAGATTAATCTAAAGAGACTTGATGAAGTCTATGCCAAAATCATGGGTAAGAAATATTCAACTAAAGCAAAACGTTTTGCAGTGTATTTCACCTTTCACAAACTCAGGTATTCCTCTACATATAAAATAGACTGAAAAAACAGACTGAATCTTTGTAAACTTTTTACATTAACCTTCCTATTAAGTGATCAAAAACAAACAAACAAAAATTCAAAAATGGCTTATGGTATCTCTAAATGTATGTCTGAGAGGAATCAGGAAGCTTTTGATAAGATTTGTTCGGTAAATCTAATTGAAGCCCATTTTGAAATGTGCTGATCATCTTGTGTGTTAAATTTCTAAGAAGGGCTTCGTTTAGGTTTTTCTCCACCCAAATCTGCATGCTGAGGCTATTCACATATAATTTGGATGAGCACAAGATTAGCAGCCATAGTGCTCTGATTCATCTGATTTTTATGGAACCCTTGGGATTGACTCAGTGCAGCTGACTGGTTTCTTGCTGTATTAAATTGTCCCTAATCTGATTGGCTACATCTAATATTACAGACTATTTGTCACAGTATGATTCTATGTTTGGTTTTCTGTGAGTTCAGGCAAGTTAGTTATTTTCTTAAAGCTCTGATTTCTGATTGCAAAATTTGAGGATATGGTCATTACTAACAAATGTCTTTAGGGTGCAAAAATGGAAATAGAAGCTATCAGTAATGACACATTATATCACTAAAACAATGATGTAGGTTATGAAGTTTTTAAATTCTTAAGTCCTTTTTTGCAGCATTTTTTAACTTTGCTTTTGGAGTAAGTATCTGCGTGTGTACACACTCACATGTGCACAGGATTAGGGCTTGCTTAAACTTATCCCAGTAGCTTCTTTTACATGGAACATTTTATGGGCATCAGTGTTTCATTTCAAGACTTACCATGTATCCCAGTGCTAAAGATACAGATTACAATGTGAGAGCTAGAGTAATTACAGCCTTCCAAATCCTAGACTCTTAAACCTCCTCATTTCACAGGCACCATTAGTTTACATTCTCAAAGCCGATTTTAGCATTTTGGCAGATGTTTTATGAATGTTGTAAATGGGTACAAAATGAAGAAATATCCTAATATTGAGAGTAGTAAATATCAGTGTCATGAGCCTAAGGCTTCTCTATATACATTAGAAGATAGTACTCTCCAAAGAGTATAATTAGGAGTTTAAAAAGAATAAATCATTATTGTAATAATCATAAAAAAGCAATTGCATGTCAGTATTAGATATTCTCTGGGTAACCAGGTGCTAATAATTTTACTCTATTAATGAAGACTTAAAGTCATATTGGTCTACTCATTTGGATAGTATTTGCTTCAGCTTTAGGAAAGCTTGATGTGTTCCTTTTAAACTCAAGTTATTAACTTGACCCTGTTATTAAGAGATTGCTATCCTTAATTTAAGGGTAATTTACAATGGCATCTATAACATTAGGTACAAATGGGACATTAGCTAAAGATGGAATAGAGGACTTTCATACATTTTTATGCTCTATTATGGCTGACAAAGGATAAGGACTGTGGCACAGATGGCAGATATTTACACCCTGACTGTTCCCCCACATCCTCCTCTCCTCAGAAACCCCAGATCAAGAAGATGATGCAAAGAAATGCAAATGTGGAGGTCTGAATTATTTCAAGTCATGTGCAAAAGTCTAAAGCATTATTTCTCTCCCCAGTGTTAAAGAAATCAGTTCCTGTAGAACTCTATATACTCTTAATTCTTCACTATATGTGTGTGTATTTATTTTTTTTAAGGACACCTAATTAAAGCTTTTTAGTTCAGTAATTACCAGATGCTTAAAACAAGTCTTTTTTAGATTTGAGTAATTTGTATTTTGATTAAAAAAAAAAAAAACATGATAAGGATGGGATTGCTGGAGTATATAATCTCTACTGGGGATTCATTATCTTCGAACAAAGCAAGTATGGGCTCTACTAGTCAGTAGAAATTTCCAAGGAAAGCTCTAACGGCCTATTTCTCACAAAGGCAGAAAACAACGAAGTACCTGCTATTCCACATTTGTCTTGACCCTTTCTTGGTACTAGTCATAGCAAGGATAAGAATTGGTTATATCTATCTTAGTGATTCCCAGGCCTGGCTACGTATTAGAATCATCTAGGATGCTTTTAAAAGACTTTGATGTTTGAATCCCGTGCAAGGCAAACCAAATCAGAACTTTGGGGGGACACTTGAGCTTTTAAGCTCCCCAAGCAATTCTAAAGTTCAGCTAAGGTTGAGAACTTTATTTATTTGTTGTGCTATGAGAAGCAAACAAACAAACAAACATAAAAAAAAACACTTCAGACCAAAAGTATCCTTTGTACTAACTTGCAGTAGTACCTGATATTCCATTATTAAAATCATTCAATATATGTCTCCTATGAGCTATATTGTCCAATAAATACAGTTGCCATTAGCCAGACACATAGGCTACTGAGTACTTGAAATGTGGCTTGTCGAAACTAAGGTGTACTCTAAGAGTAAAATATACACCATGTTTCAAAGACTTAGTAGGAAATAAAGAATACAAAAATACCACAATAATTTTAAAGTTGATTATATGTTAAAATGATATTTTGAATGTGGATAAAATGTTAATAAAATTAATTTCACTTATTTTTACTTTTTAATTAAAGCTAGTAGAAATTCACATATGTTACTCACTTTATATTTTTATTAGAAATTGCTATGCTATGAAAATGATTTCAATGTGCTAAAGATGGTATGTTGAGAAAATTGTACTGATTTGTCAACAGATTAGTCTGTTTAAAACTTAGTTTCATGACCATAGTGGCAGAACAAGAAGGTCTGAGAATATGGAAAATATGACAGGTGAATGCTGCTGTTGAGAAGACTGAAAAAGTCCAGATTATGGAAGATTTCTTTAGTTGGGAACAGGGCTGTCATGTTGAACCATGACAGCTAGTGACACAGATTAGATAACCTCTGCTTGCTTCACAACTGGGAGTTATTCTTGTCCCTGTTGTCTTCTGTTAATGTTAAGCAATGCTTTGAAAAATCACTTTTCCTTTTTCAGGATATCATAGAACTACTATAAGCCTTTTGATCTGTAGATTTGGGCTTCTGTTTCAGTTATAGCACTGCCCATGTAATCTTGAGAAAGTTGCTTTGTCTTTCTGATCTTATATTTTTTAATCTGTAAAGTGGAGATAATATTGCTCCCAGAGTTAATTAAATGTTATCCTCTGTAAAATAAAACCCAATCCGGTGTCTGCACATAACAGAGTTTGATCAATGGGTGTCATTATTTCTCCTCCTCCATGTGGGCAACACCTATTTAGCCTTCACATCTCAAATTAAAAGTCACCTGTTTTTGCAAAGCTATAGCTATGCACTTTCTCCTCTATTTTCTATAGAACATTGTTCACACTTTACTTATTTGGTAACATATCCATTTTCCCCACTAAATTATTGTGAACTTCTTGAGGTCAGAGCTTTTCTAATTCTTTGTAACTCCAATGTCTAGGCAGAAAGTAGAACACAGCAGATGCTCAAGATTTGCTGGATGGATAGCTGGATGGATGAAACAACGAAAGGATGGAAGAATGGGAGGATGATGTTTATGATTCAATCCTTGAAATCTTTGAATTTGGAGTACAAAAAAAATGTCAATGATTCAGTAAAGTATAGTATATTGACAAGGTAAAGAGAGTATAACATCTGTTTTTATGTTCCATTATGTGTGGTTGCTCATCTGCCCTGGGTTGGTCATCTGGCAAAAGAGTCCATAAGGTGCTATACTATGTTTGCTGGAGGAACAGAGAAAAGCAAATACACCTAGTATGGTGTTATTCTTAGCTTTATGTGAAAAACAATCTGGGAAGCCACTACTTGCACTATCTTTAAGTCTTGACTCCTTCTACTAAGGACGGGCTCCACTCCCAACTATTCTCATCTACAAGTCTTTTCCTAGCCAACCTTATCCTCTTTGGGCTTCTGTTCCATTGCTCACACAAATGTCAAGTATTCCTTCTCTTCCTTCAAAATCTACCTGAGATGCAGAGAAATGAGCTTTCAATAAAAGGTTGAATCTCTTTAGGTTTAAAATATAAAGGATTTATTATAAACACAACATAATTTTTAATTTTTTGGAGTTGTCTAATATTTTAGTATTTATTAATTCCTAATTAGATATCACACTTAGCCAACTCTCACTTAGGATAGAGATAACTATAGGAATAAAATTTTTAAATTTAATTCTAAGTAAATTGCATTATACCATGCATTACTCAGAAAAATTTATCTCGCATAATTAATTTATCAGGTGACTCTTATATAGGCTATAAATTTAGTGATTCAGCCTCTAGCAGCCATAGGTGAAAACCTGAGTTAACTGGCAAGTTATTTTTCTGACTTATCTCAGAGATATTTTCTCATTGCTTGTAGATTGAGTTCTAAAGCTGCAGCCTGGCTTGCCAGGCTCCCCAGGCCAGCAATAGTCATGAGCCAAAGATATATTTAAAGCTTAAAACCCTAAGTCTATTAACTAAAGGGCGATCAAGATAATTATTTGAATCTGTAACAGTGAGTTTGAATACCTACTGAACTCATTCATTCCTAATGTCCAGAGTTCTTCCACCAAATTACTGAAGAATCTTGGCATGTTACTATGCTTCTTTAGTTTTGAATTCTTTAAGTATAAAATAGTAATGATAATAGTATCAACTTCTTAGGGTTGTCGTGAGGATTAAATGAGATCATTGATTAGGACATGGGAGATAATTATTCAATAAACATTAGATATTGATTGTGTCACCAAATAGAGAAAGAATAAATGAGAAGTAGAAGAAAGAGAAGGCCAATTTATAGATGTGTCCTAATCTAAGAGAACATCACATAAACCTCAAAGTAAAAATTGAGTAGTGGCACCCAGTGGAAAAAGTATTCAGAGTCAATCAGCTCTGGGTCTGAATTCTAGATTGAAAATTTACAAGCTGTATGATATTAAACAAACTGTTTAATTTCTCTGAGCCTCCATTTCCTTATCTGTAAGAAGAAGTTAATAACAAATGCCCCAAAAGTTGTGAGGATTAAGATAAATAGCAGATGCAATACTCTGACATTTAATCGATGGGAGAAGAAAACGTAAAAGGGTTAAATTAGTGCAACATTTGAATGTGGACTGGCCTGCAACAGTTGTTGATATGAAACATACTTTGTTTACTTGGAAATTCTTCCTCAAATACAGATGAAAATAGGAAGCCTTATACCAGCAGACTATTTAAAAATAATCTTCTGGCTAAGCTACAGCTGTGTTACCTTGTTATCAATGTTTGGGCCAGGAATGTATTTACCTGTTGAATTCTCTAGACAGAATATCAATAAACAGGAAGAGCACTTTTAAAAACTGACTGTACTATAAATAGTCCTCAGGGAGAAGCCCAGTGAGCTGGGGGCCACCGGAGGACAGAGGCGTGGAGGGGGCGGGGGGCGCGGAGGGGGGCGGGGGCATGGAGGGCGGGGGTGGGGGGGCGGACAGATTACCGGGATGCTGCATAGAAGCTAATGTAGGCTGGAAGCAGATTAAAGAAATGTTTCAGTGCTTCATTGTGATAGAGTTTGTGAAGTGTATTTCCTAAAACACTCACAAATTCTTCCTCCCCAGTACCCTGGGATTCTTTTATGGCCCTTAAAGGCATTTATCTTGTCCCATCCATTCAGATAACTCCAAAGATATGATTAGCTTTAAATTTCATTAATTTGTTCAACTTCAAACTTTGGCCACACTAACTATCCAGTAAATGTTTCTTGAATAAAGAAAATAATTTATTCAAAATTAAATGCATAATTATGATGGCACAGGAAATTAATATATCTTCTTTGGAAAACAATAGAGAATTCATAACAAGAAATAAGATGTTCATTACCCTATGATCTTGTAATTTAGTTCTCTGAAATAATTCAACAGAAAATAAAAAAGTTCTATCCACGATGATGTACTGTGCTGAGCAATATCATTTGAAAAGTGTAAATATTTATCAAAACAGAATTGCTGAAGTAGACTATGGCATCTCATCATAAAGTGATGTCTAGCCTAAAATAAACAATTATAAAGACATTATTGCAATATTTTACAAAACAACTTTTGACAACAACAGTAGCATACAAAAACCTCAATTATGCCATGATAATGACTATACAAAATACATATGACATGGATCGCTACTACAAAAGAATGAACACACTTGAAAAGCTAATGACTTAGAATGGTTAAATCATGGGTATTATCCTTGATAAAAATTTTTACTGTTGTTTTATTTTTTAATTTTTATTACATTGATTGGTTAATAAAATTATGTAGGTTTCAAGTATATAATTCAATAATAGATCATCTGTGTATTGCATTGTGTGTTCACCACCCAAAGTAAAATCTCCTTTCATCAACATCTATTTGACCCGTTTATCCCTATCTACCTCCCCCTTCCCCCTTTCCCTCTGGTAACCACTAAACTGTTGTCTGTATCTGTGAGTTTTTCTTTGTCTTGTTTGTTTGCTGCTTTTCGTTTTATATCTCATATACGAGTGAAATCACATGTTTCTCAACTTTTTCTGTCTGACTTATTGTTGCAAATGGCAGTATTTCATGTTTTCTTATGCCTGAATAATATTCCATTGTATATATGTACCACATCTTTATCTAATAATCTATTGAAGGACACTAAAAATGGATCAAAGACCTAAATATAAAACCTTAAACAATAAATTACATAGAAGAAAACATAGGTATTAAACTCATGGACCCTGATTTAGAGAGGATTTTATAAATTTGACCTCAAAGACAAGGGAAGTAAAAGCAAAAATAAATGAATGAGACTATATTACACTAAAAGGCTTCTGCACAGCAAAATAAACCATCAACAAAACAAAGAGGCAACAAACCAAATGGGAGAAGATATTTGCAAATAACACGTCCAATAAGTAGCTAATGTCCAAAATATATAAAGAACTCACATGACTCATGAACAAAAAAAGCAAAAAATTCAATTAAAAAAATAGGCAGAGGACCTGAACAGATGCTTCTCTCAAGAAGACATGCAAATGACCAACGGACATGAGAGAAGATGCTCAACTTCACTAGCTATTAGGGAAAGGCAAATCAAAACCACAATGAGATACTAGCCAGACCTGTTAGAATGGCTATCATCAACAGGACAATAAGTGTTGGAGAGGTGGTGGGGGAAAAGATACTCTCATACACTGCTGGTAAGAATGCAAATTGGCACAGCCGCTATGGAAAACAGTATGCAGTTTCCTCAAAAATTTAAGAATAGAATTACCATATGACTCAGCAAAACTTCATCTGGTTATCTATCTCCAAAATGTGAAAACGTTTATCTGTAAAGATATATGCACCCTGATATTCACTGCAGCAATATTCACTGTGGCCAAGATATAGAAATATATAGTTTTATTTTTAACAGTTAAAGGGAAATGAGGGAAGAACCTTATAATATTTCTTGTTATTCAAATATTAAATACCAGGAACAGGAACATTAAGTACAATTGTATGTTCAAGTACCAGGTCATCACCAAAGTCACAGACTTATCACAGAAGTCATCATGCTTTAAATGATGACTCAGTTCATTGCCTTTCTTCCTCATTAGGGCACAAGCTTTGTGAGGCACTGTGATTTGGTAGGGAGTCTTAGTATGTATGTCTTATTTAGTGTTTATCTCCTGTAAAATTTTTACAATTTTAAGAGGTATGTGAATCTGTTTATTCAATGAAAATCAGAGAGGCAGACTGCCTAAAACATGTCATTCCCATATATTGACTATTATCTAAAAATCTACTGCAAATTTATCTTTTTAATTTCAAGAAAGGAAATACTTAAACTGTTGTCAGTCATTTACAGCTAGAATTTCCTGAGAGCTGGCTCTGATAAGGAGAATTAGTCTTTAAGTGGAGTGGGAAGTCAGAAAACACTGTCGGTAGAAGGAATACCAAAGATATATTTTGCTTATTTTACAACCATGTGTAGGTATAGTCCCTTTGATTTGAATCTGTTCTATTAGTAACTCAGTTCTAATAATGTATAATAAACAAGCTACCCTAAAACCATCATTCAAACCAATACAGAACTCTCAATTACTTAAATATGTATTGTACATTAGCATTAGGCTTACAGATGAACATCGGTTAATATTGAGTATTTATAGATGGGCGGGAATGTAAATTGATACAGCCACTATGGAAAACAGTGAAATTTCTACAGCATATCTAAGACAAAGTGACAATCTTTGAAATCTTTTACTTATTTAAATTCACAGTACAAAGAGCCATAGTCTTTAGCCCTAAAGAAATTTGAGGTCTAGAAAGAGCTCAGAGATGAAACTTTAATTTTACAAATGAACAAATGGAGGGTCAAAGAGGTCAAGCAATCTATTCAAAATTCGAATATTAGACTCCATGTCAACAACACTTTCTCATACACCATCAATTAATTCCTGAATGATGTCTCTGAAAGATGATCAAATTCAATGATATAAAAGAAAGATTTGATTGTGCTTATAAAATTATATGTATTAAGGCAAAGAAAATCTTCTCTGAGAAAAGACAAAATCCACTCAAATTTTCCTCATAGCTTTATAGTCACACCAATGAACATTTTGGAACTAGGAGTTACAATAAAAATATATTTTTAAAATCTTTATTTAACCAAAAATATAACTTTCCCTCAGAATTTTATTTGTAGATTTTATTTACATGGGATTCCTTTTGGGAATTTTAAGCTTTAGTGAAGTCTCTTCCCAAGGTCTATCTATATTGCTACGCAGAGGAAAAAAAATGAAAAGTTGATTTAAAAAAATAAAACAATTTCAATAGCTTCACACCTCTTAAAACCTCTGTGTCTGGGAAGATAAAATGAAACTAATTTCTAGCAGTCAGCTTTGAAAGTCATCCTTCTAACATGCAAATTCTTTGATTTCTAGTGGTCACTGATTGAAAATAGAACACATTGTATAATTTACAAACTAAAGACATAGCTAACTCATTTCAAAAGATTACTTTGAAGACATTTATTTAGAATCATTTCTGATGTTCAAAGAAATAATATCCACCTGGAACTTGGGTACATATTTCTCTACCAACAGGATAATTTGCCACACGCAATTACAGAGCATACATTTAATGTAATACCGCCTTTGGAATTTTCAGACAGTTAAACTAGTTTCTCTTGTCATTTGCAAAGATGTGAGGTACAGGGACATTTAAGACCTATTAAACGTAATGACCCTTCCATCTTGTTAAAGAAAACTAAAGGACAAGTTCCTTAATAAGACTTTTACATTTAAAAAGATGAAGGACAACTAAAGACAAATGATTTGCAGAAAAGATAGTATATGAAAATGAAAATCTTTGAATTCTTAGATCTGTCTCTACAGTTTCAAACATTTTTCAGATAATTTGCATAGGTCATATCAAACTATGTCTGAACTAGCTGACTGGTTCAGACATAGTTTGATATTTAAAATTTTGATCTTGAGGTAACTTAGAAATAAATCATTTCTAAGTGTTAATTCCTAAATTATTAATTTTTAAAATGAAAAAGATAAAAACTAAAATACTTATTTCTTTTATGATTCTTTGTATTTTCAACCACAGAATATTAGATAAATATGATTTATAAAAATTAAATAAAAATATGGCTATGAAGATTTAACTTTTTCTGAATTTATGAAGTTAATAATTTTTTAATCTAATTTCTAGTTTAGCTAGCCCAATGCTCCTCGAAATATAAAAATGTAACATTAATAGGAATATACAAAAAGAAAAATATGTTTCCAATAAATTTAGAATATTCTGGGTTAACTTTAAATAAGCTTGTTTACTTCAGGATCTTTCTACAACTTTTGAAATGCTAATTTCTGTCATGAATCTGTACCCCTAGTATAGTATAGCATTTCCCCAAGAATATGTAACCATAAGTCACCTCTTCTTATGAAGCATCACTCTAGAGTAGAATTTACAGAAAACATGATGGTAAATACAGATTTAATTACTAATCACAAAGTGACTTTTTTCAGTCTTTATGGTTCCTAGAAACATCAGATAAAATATTAAAAATTATATATAAGGGTGACAGAATTAATTTCTGTTACAACAAAAAGAATCCAATTAGTTTGATTAAGATATGGTGAGTTTGAAAGAAAAGTAAAACATAACATAAAGATATTGTATCCAACAAACCACTAGTTAAACAAAAATGGAATTTAAAATATCAGACCAGGAAATATAGATTAGGAAGACATTTGTATTGATGAATCAGTTTAAACCTCTTCCAACTCCTATTCCCAATGCTTCCAGAAATCCTGGCACCCATAAATAACCAACTTATTATTTCAAGTGCCTACCAGTAGGTTGTCCTACTCCCATTCTCTCTTCATGGGCATCACTGCAAACTTACCTCCTCAAAATACAATAGTCATCAATTCAACCAGAAAACATAAATGTCTTCCTCTTGACCATCAAATCACTTATAAACTCACATCCCTGCTAGTATTTCCATTATCTATTCCTGTATAGGAAGGAAAATGATACTTTTACCCTTCTGAGTTGTTAGCTGATACACTTATAATAAAAGACAGAGTTATAAGAGAAAATAAATGGAAGTTTATTAACATTATACTGCACATATATACATGGGAGATATCCAGGAAAAAATGATCCCCAAGGTGGCTTAGCATTCAGGACTAAAAATCATCTTAATAGGAAAAGGAGAGGGAACATAGGCTTCTACGGGGAAAGTAAATAATTTTTAGGAAATATGAATGGGCCCTTTGTAGAATAGATGAGAGGTCTGATAGTTTATGAAAAAGTTTGTCTGGGTGTGGTGTCAACTTCTAGTCTCCTCTTCTATGATAAGAGTCAATCCTTCCTAGTTAATTAAATTCCAGGGGACAGAATCTATGACAACTAAGTCTCTTCTAGAGGATTTATCTTTAGGTAGATAAGAGGAATTTTGAGAAAGCCTCTTCCTGTATTTGCTGTTTTTCAAGATCCTACACCTCAAAATTATCAATATACTAAAGAAACATATTTTGGGGTGGCCTGTTCTACTACCCTTCCCTTGTCTAATTATCTATTCAAAGAGATCTTTGGTCAAATTCTCCTTTATAGGCCTGAAAGTCCTTAATTATCACAATAGATTTTATAATTGTTTTCTCTCCTTTGGGGTGAAAAAGATTGAAATAATTTATGACTATTAACAATGATTCCTAAGTCACATAAAATCTGTGAGCATTTAACTTCTAAAGATGTACTTCATATGCCTCTGATAAATGAACTACGTAATAATTGCAAAATCTTTGCGCGAAATTGCTATTAAAAATTTCTACTAGCTTGTTAAGGTAATTACTGAAAGCGTAACCTACCTACTGAACTTTCCTTTTATGAGATAATGCTTGTGATTGGACATCATCACTGTTGATCATTTCCATAACAGAAGAGGTTAAAGAAAGGGCCAACATGCCCTTTCTCTTGAAACAGCAAAACACTGCATATGCACTCTCCCCAAAATGAAAGTCACAACTCATGCTTTATAAGTCAGACAGAAAAAATTGAGAACCGTATGATTTCATTCATATGTGGGATGTAAAACTGAAAGCAACAAACAAACAAAGCAAACAAACAGAAACTCATAGACACAGACAACAGTTTAGTGGTTACCAGAGGGAAAGAGAGGGGAAGTTAGATGAGGGTAAAGGGAGTTAAATATATGGTGAGGGAAGGAGATATGACTTTAGGTACTGAACACACAATGCAATATACAGATGACATATTATTGAACTGTGCACTTGAAATATATAATTTTATTAATCAATGTCACCCCCACAAATTTAATTAAAAAATAAATAAAAGTAGAAAACTAAAATCAATTTAGCAATATCTGAAAACTGCACAATAAACTTTTATGCATGTGATAAAAAGTTAGAAGAAAAGAATTTGGTTTTCTGGTCTTTTTTATTTTTAACTTTTGCCTCATTTCTTATATTTAAAAAATGAACAACAACAAACAAACAAACAAAAAACCCTAAAATTAGGACAAGTCAGGTGAAGAGAATCACCCTGATTTTGACCAGGACCTAATACACTGAGTCTCACTTTCACTCTGAGCCAATTCTAGAAGAAAATTTCTCTGGACTCCAAACTTTTGAAGTTATTTCAGTATTAAGATCATATACCCCCAAAAGCAAAAAAATCTTTTATGTATTAATTCAGTATGCTAACCCATCAAATCCTCAAGACAGTTATGCAAGAATTTTACCATTGCCCCAGCCTTCTATCTTAGCAGTGACATTGAGCTCCTTTCTTCCCGTTCTCTGCTAACCTTTATGTCAGGTTTATTCTGCCCCTAAAATGACCAAGCAAACCAGGACAGATTCTTCTGGCCCAGAAACAAGTAGGGCTGGCTTAGGAGTCTAAAATTTCCTGAATTCCTAACAGAGGACCTTGAAACCAGTTATAACCTTGACCAGTTTGCAAATTCATTTCTATCTCCAGCAACTTTTTAAGCTATCCACTTCCTTCTAAGTGCCTTTATTCTACTGTCTAGTTCTCACAATTGGACCGCTCCTTCAAGTGGCAATTCCATCATACCTCTTCCTAATCTCTCCAGCTCACATTGGCTTTTCTCTGTTCTGTTATCCTGTTGCACTTAGAGTAATTTCTAATAACTTTATTGCTGGTTTTATTATTTTCTTATTTTTTTCTTTTATCCAAATTTCTTCAAACTAGCTTTTATTATTACCCAGTTGTTTTGTCTGTTATTTCTTCTTCCTTTACTAGATTGCAAACTCCTAGACGAAAAATCTAGATTTCATCTTCCCAGAGTGCTAGAAGACCACCACTTAGTCAAAATTTCTTGGTTGGACAATGGTAGGAAATTGATGTTGTCATCTTAGTCACTGGTATTGATTCATTGGCATGTTACGTCTGCCTTATCACTTCATGACCAGGACACACACTATCCCTCTATTTGGAATACTGCTTACCCCACATTTTGTGTAGCTAAACACTCTTTACACTTCAAGTCTCCTATTAGGTCTTACTTCATCAAGAAAGCATCCCTTAATCCCCAAACCCATTTCTTTGCTACAGCATTTTTCACAATTATAGTTGAATAATTGGTAATTAGTTAAATACTGCTACTCAATAGTTCTCAATAGTGGGTGATTTTGTTCTTCCAGAGGACATTTGGCAATGTCTGGAGTCATATTTGATTGTCACAACTGGGGTAAGGGAAGGTTGTTGTTGACATCTAGTGGGTAGAGGTTAGGGATGCTGCCAAACAATCTGCAATGCATAGGACAGCTGCTCACAACAACAACAAAATCTTCCAGCCCAAAATGTCATTACAGCCAATGTTTAGAAATCCTGCCTAGCTCAATGGCATAACATTACACTGAATGTGTGCTTTGACGTGAACCCTCAAGCTACTGAAAATATTATAAGACTCAGCTGTTATAAAATTCTGAGATATTGAAGATGTTATCTACCACATTGAACACTGTTCCCTTTGAGAAAAGAAAAAAAGATTTTTTTCCTCAGGAAAAGTCATACTTTTTTATTCAATAAATCTTTTAAATTATTGTTTTTCTCTATTTCTTTGGCTGCTAGGAAGATTAGAGCCAAATTTGCTCCTACCTATGACAATAATATATGACTGTATGATATTAATTTCTACTAACATTACTGGCTTTATTTTCCTATTTTTGTTTCCTTTTATCCAAATTTCTTCAATTGTTTCTTTCCTTCTGTCAAACATATACAAATCTAGTTTTTAATAGAGCAACATTCTTATACTAATTCCTCATCAAGCTCAATGCTGAACAGCTCATCATTAAACAATATGCTTTGGATCAATACAGCTTTCAGAGGAAGAAATAAGAGAATAATTTTATTAATATTTGCAGTGTTATAGAATAACAATAGACTGCAAAGTGACCTAGAAGGTTTTTAATTTTAGTGTGAAAGAAAAGTTTATTCAAAGAATTAAAATGCATTGTCTAAGTTTACACAATAGCACTAATATTGTACCTAAGTATCTAGACTTCCTTTTATTTTTTGGAAGCTATTTGCATAAATTGGCAATAATACAAATGTCTGTTGCCATGTTCTTTGGGTACCGCAGACTTGAGGGCATTTAGGAAGTGAACATTTTAAACTTTGAGGTGCCTGTGACTTGTGCAGGAAGAACATCATGGAACATAACACCTACCACTTCAGAGTTCTGTTGCCTCTACTACCTACTTTTCCAGCAGAAAATGACTAGTCAAAATGCTGCTGCTTTCTACAACATCCTTGGGGGAAATAATTGCTTTAAATTCATAGATTAGTATCTGTTTTGAGAGAGAAGCAAATATAAGTACCTCTTAGGGATTCTGTTTGATAAATCACTCTTTTTAAAGAGGCTCACATTAATCCCTTATCAGATATGTGATTTGCAAATATTTCCTCCCATTCCACAGGTTGCCTTTTCATTCTGCTGATAGTTTCTTTTTGCTATGCAAAAGCTTTTTGGTTTTATGTAATCCCACTTGTTAATTTTTGCTTTTATTGCTTGTGCTTTTGATGTCATATATATATATAAATCATTGCCAAGACCAATTCCAAGGAATTTTTTAATTTTTTTATTTTATATTAGTTTCAGGGCCAGAAGGTGCTAGAGTAATTGGGGGAATCAACTCATAAACTATATAAATGTTTAATTGATGTACCATATAACAAAGAATTTTTTCTCTATGGTTTCTTCTAAGGTTTTATGGTTTTTGGATTAAATATTTAAATATTTAATCCATTTTGGGGTTAATTTTTGTGCATAGTCCAGTTTCGTTCTCTTGAAGAAACTATCTTTTCTCATTGAGTATTTTTGGCTCTCTTGTCAGAGATTAGTTGACTGTATGTGTATGGGCTAATTTCTTGGCTCTCAATGCTGATCCATTGGTCTACATGTTTTTATGCCAGTATCACATTCTATTGATTACTATAGCTTTATAATAGTTTGAAATCAGGAAGTGTGATTCTTCCAGCTATGTTCTTCTTTTTCAGGATTTCTTTGGATGTTTGAGATCTTCTGTGGTTCCAAACAAATTTTAGAATTATTATTTCTATTTCTGTAAATAATTTCATTGTAATTTTTATAGGGATTTCATTGAGTCTATAGATGGCTTTAGGTAATATTGGCACTTTAACAATATTAATTCTTCCAATCCATGAACACAGGATATTTTTCTGTTTGTTTATGTCTTCTTCCATTTCTTTCATCAAAGTTTTACAGCTTCATTGTACAGATCTTCTATTTTTTTCATTAAATTTATTCCTAAGTATTATTCTTTGATGCTATTGTGAAAAAGATTACTTTATTTCTTTTTTAGAGATTTGTTGTTAGTGTATAGAAATGCAACTAATTTCTGTGTGTTGCTGGTACCCAATAAGTTCTTTGTTAAACTTCTCATGTTCATGCATTATTTTCTTAATTTCATTTACTTGTCTATATATACTTATAGTCCACTGAAGAGGATTATTTTGAATTCTTTGTCAGACAGTGCATAGATTTTCATTATTTTAGCATCATTATTGGAGCTTTATTAGTTTCTTTTGGTGGTGTCATCCTTACCTGACTTTCTACGATTCCTGATTTCTTGCATTTGTAAGCAGTCTTCTGTTCCAGACTTTATAGGTTCGCTTCAGCCAGAAAAGACTGTCACCAGTCAGCTCAGTTGGGGGTACTAGACAGGTTAGTTGTCAGGATCTGTGGACAGGCAAGGCTTGCTACAAGGGTCTCTAGTTGGGCAAGGTCACTACCTATGCTCTGATATAGGGGTTTGAGGGGGGCGGGCGGAGAGCCGGGTGTGGTACCACTAGCTGGGCTCCACAGTTGGGTGGGGTTGCAGTCCAGGTTCTGTTTTCAAGTGGGGCCACTGGGCGACCTCCTGGATTAGCCAGGGCTGCTGGTTGTATTCCATGGTCAAGTGGGGCCACTAGTTCAGCTCTGCAATCACCTCTGGTCAGGAGAGGTCACAGACTGTGTTCTCTGGCAGGGCAGTAACACTGATTGAACTCTGTGATTGAGCAGGGCTATGGGTTTGGCTCTACAATTGCTCCTGCTCAAGTGAGGTCTCGGGCTATGCTCCTCACTTGGATCATGCCACTGGTAGGACTCCATGTTTAGGTGGGGCCACAGAGAGGGCTTCACTTTCAGACAGGGCCTCAGGCTGTACTCTGTGTTCAGGTGGGGCCACAGACTGTGCCCCGGAGTTAAGCAGGGCTACAGGCTATGCTTTGCAATAAGGTAGGCCATTGGCTGTGCTCTGCTGTTGGGCAAGGTCACTAGCTGGGCTTTCTAGTTGGGAGGGGCCTCCAATTATATCTGGTGCTAGAGATTGTGATCCATGTTCAAGTGGGGTCTTTGTCCAGGTTCCCATGTTAGGTAAAATTGCAGGCTATGCTCTGTGATTGGGTACGGTCACTGTCTGGGTCCCCTTCTTGGGGAAGGTTGTAGGTTGTGTTCAACAATCAAGTAGGACCATGGTTCAGGCTCTGCTGCAGGTAGGGGCTGAAGGCTGGGCTCCCAAGCTGCCCAGTGTCACTGTTCAGGCTCTTGTGTTTTGTGGGGCCAAAGTTTATACTTAATAGTTGGCCTGAGCAGCTGGCTTGGCTCCCTGCCAAATAGGACTATAGGATGTACTCTACAGCTGCCCAGGTTTTCTGGCCATGCTTCCTAATTGGGCTGGACTAGAGGATATATATACTCAATAGTTGGGAGGGACTGTGAATTTGTTTCCTTGCCCAGGCAAAAGTATAGAATGGGCTCCAAAGCAAGTATGGTTCACTACCTCGAAATAGGCAGAGCCATAGTTGGGATTTCTGTTCAGGTGCCTCTGAAAGCAGGAATGCGGTCTGCCAAGATCTGAGAACTGGAGTCTATAAATCCTGTCTCTTTCTCTGTCTCTATCTGATTCCCAATGCTTGAGCCCCACACATTCCTCCAGTGGTTCCTGTGGAGCAAGACCTGAGTGGGTTTTCTGGAAAGTGTCCTACAACGCTGGTGGAGCTGGATGTCCACCTTGGGCTCTCTTTGTCCCACTAGAGAATGTATAGGCCCAGAGGGGCCCTGTTGGTGTGGCATTGTGCCAGCCTGAGGGAGGGACAATGAAGTCAGACATTACTCTTCTGATGCAGTTCTGCTCGGTTTCTATGGTACAAGGGTGATTCAGTATCATAGTCTACTCATAAAAACAAAATAATAAGCCCATTTTTTATTTATAAACCCAAACCAAACAAATAAAAAATATTGTCAAAACCCTCTTCATCATAGAGAGTAAAAAGATTTTTAAAAACTTAGATGTAACTTAAAATGAAATCAGCTCTAACAGTTTCTGTGAATAAGCAGAGAATAAAAACATAAATGAAATAAATTAAATTTTCTTTCTTCTAAAAATAGTTGCATATTTTGTTGCAAATGGTTACTTCCAGGAAGCTAAAACATTGATTACAAAAATCAAACACAAGTTTGAAATTTTACTTCTGACTATCAACCATCATCCAGGTTTCATTGTTTTCCTTTCAGAAATGAAGATACATATAAATTATATATACTTTGTCTCCCCAGTAGAACTTTTAGATCATATTGGTACTAAGGAAAGTGTTCTTTCTGACATAATTCCATATACACATGGTATAAGATCTTGTCATAGTCATTTCTTTATATCTTTCATTCTTAGAAAAGGATCCTCAAAGAATGTCTACCAAGCAAACCGGAATTGAAAATCTCAGGCCTAAAATAAAGCTGAATAGCTAAACATAAATGTAACTGCTCTGAAGAAAGTATATTTTTTTGTATGAGCCACACACTACAAATATTTGGCATTTTAGGAAATACAACGAAAAGTTTTCTGTCTATTTTTCCTTCAGCTATGTTTCCATGTAAGCTTTTATTGCATAGTTTAAGAGTGGGTTCGCACTTTTGTTATTAACCCCATTTTTCAAGAGTTTATAACAGTGTTGAAATTTCTTTTCTACCTTTTTTACTTGATATTACCAGAAAATTCAATTATATGCTTGGAAACTTGAAAAGACTCATTTTAAGTGTTTTTTATTTCTTTTTTACTATTTTATATTGAAACAAAAATAAACTTCTCTTCCGACAACACAGGGACTAAAATTTTAACACTCAACAGAAATAATCAGGCTTATTTTATTCTCATTACATCATCTAACTCTTCTCTATTTTAAATAAATAATTTAAGCAAAACAAGAAGACTGGAGAGTGACCTCAAAATTTTTTTATTCAATAATTTTATTAAATAATTTTTTAAATTAAAAAGCTTCCCATTATCCTTTCATTTCTTCTTCTGTTGGAATGCAAGATTGTTGAACTAACTTAGTATTATAAAAGAGAATGATACAAAATAAATGTGATGTCAATAGCTTCTGAAAGATCCATGATAGATTTCAGAAACATTTACTGATAGCATTTTTAACACTAGAGATACAAAATATAATTTATATGGATATATAATGTATATTCAGTTTTAATAACTAGAAGAGCTTTTTACCCCATACATAAAATATTATTTTTATAAGTATATTTGATTATTATGACTAGGGAATCCTTTATCCCTTTAATGTGTTATAGTAATATAATTGAATATTACCAATGTGCATATAGAAAACGAAAAAATCCATTTATCCATTTAGACTACAATAATAAATTAAAAACAGAAAAATATCCTTTTCACATTTGTTTATGCAATGCCTTATGTTCCATGCAGTTATCACAGGGGTGTCTAAAGTTAGTATGGAACAGGAAATGAAGACTAATGGGTCAAGAGAGTGGAGCAGGTAAATGCTGTGCTCACCTCCTCCCATAACCACATGAAATTACAGCTAAATTATAGAACAAGCACCCTTGAGAACCACCTAAAGACTAAATGAGCAGAAGTCCTATAACTAAGACATAAATAAGAAGCCATGTTGAGACTGGTAAAAGTGGCAGCAACTTGAAATGGACTTGTCCCACACCCATGTATGTGATGGTTGAGATTTGGGATTGGTATTCTCAGCTTCAGAGGTACCCCCTGAGAAGTGAGAAGTCCCAGCTCTACACTGGGCTCCCCAACTCAGGGTTCCAGTGCTGGGAAGAGAAGTCTTCACAACATGAGGCTGTGAAAATCAGCAGGGATTCTGCCTGGGTGAAATAGGGGGCTGCTGTAGACCCAGATATCCTCTTAAAGGGCTGGCACACAGACTCATTTGCTCATAAACACTCACCTTAATCTCCAGTGAAGGAACAGCAGCTCAGAAACCTCCAGGGACATACAGGAAGAAACTGATTTATCGAGCTTCAGGGCAAAGGCTGGAGGGGTAGCTCTCGTCAGTGGCTGCAGGTGTCATTGTTTCTTTGTTGAGTCCTCCCCCCACACAGCTGGAAGGCACAGGCAGACACTAAATCGGAGTCTCCACTTAGATTTAGTTCTCATCCCATCCTGGTAATCCCAGACCCTGCCCCACCCAACTCACACACTGGCCCAAATCTCTTTTAGCAGCTGTTCCTTATAAGCTACACCCACGGTTAGGAATTTCCTAAAATCTCTCAAAAATCCACAAACCCCAAATAGCAGCATCTGGCTTCGGCGTGCCCTGTACTTCTTACTGGCCCAAAGACTGGCACTAGTGACAGTTGGCCTCAGCATAGCCTCTCCCAGGCACCTCCAAGCCCAGAACAGGCAGCTACCAACTTTAGATCACTTTGTAGCTCCTACTAGGGGGCCTCAGACTGGGTACAAGCAGTGGTTGACCTTGGCCTGTATTGAAGCCCCTCTCAAGAGGCCCCAGAACCAAAAAGCCTGGTGACTGGCTTCAGACCACACCAGAGCACCACCTAATTAGCACCACAAATGACACACGACACACACAAGGGTAGACTCAGCAGGCACCAGAGTCCTGCTAAAGTAAAACTCACTCTAGGGGGTTAATCCCCCCGCACAACAGCTCATCCACTGAAGTCACAGCCAGTCAGCCTCAGGGTCAATCCCACCCATCGACATGACAACAGCAATCAAGCTCAACATGTGTGCAAGAGAAGGGCATACATGATTCACAGAAGGGACACCTCTGGAGCACTCAGCTCAGGTGACTGAGGAATCTGTACCACTGGGCCCCATGGGACAGCTAATACACAAGGTCGCCCTGCCCAAATTGAGAGACATTGCAGATCTATCTAATAAAGAGGCAGCGAACATGAGGAAATAAAGAAATATGGCCCACATGAAAGAACAGGACAAAACTCCAGAAAAAGAAATAAACAGAATGTAGGCAAGCAGTCTACGAGATACGGAATTCAAAACACTGGTTATAAGGATACTCAATGAACTTAGGTAAAGAATAGATAAATCAATGAGAACTTACACAAAGAGATAGAAAACATAAAAAAAAGAACCAGTCAGAAATAAAGAACATGATAACAGAAGACTGCATTAGAGGAAATCAACAGATTAGAGGAAGCAGAGATCCATCAACAATTTGGAAGACAAGGTGGCAGAAAAATCCGAATCAGAACAGCAAAAAGAAAAGTAATTTTAAAATATGAGGATAGTTTAAGAAGTCTCTGGGACAACATCAAATGTGCCAACATTCACATAGGGGTACCAGAAGGTGAAGAGAAAGAACAAAGAATTAAAAACCTATTTGAAGAAATAATGATGGAAAACTTCCCTAACCTGGAGAAGGAAATAGACATATAAGTCCAGGAAGTACACAGAGCTCTAAACAATGAACCCGAAGAGGACCACATCAAGACACATCATCATCATAATGCCAGAGGTTAAAGACAAAGAGAAAATCTTAAAAATAGTAAGAGAAAAACAGTTAGTTACATACAAGTTAGCTCCCATAAGAGTCTCAGCTGATTTCTCAACAGAAACTTTGTACACCAAAGGGATTGCTATGAAATATTCAAAGTGATGAAAATTAAGAACCTATAACCAATATTACTCTACCCAGCAAGGCTACTATTTAGAATTAAGAGACATATAAAGTTAAGGAGACAAGAAAAAGCTAAAGGAGCTCATCACCAACAAGCCAGTATTACAAAAAATGTTAAAGAAACTTCTTTAAAAACAACAACAAAAGATCAAAATATAAATAATAACATGGCAATAACTACATACTTATCAAAAATTATTTTAAATGTAAGTGGATTAAATGTTCCAATCCAAAGACATAAAGTGGCTGAATAGAGAAGAAAACAAGACCCATACATAGGCTGCCCACAAGAGACCCACTTCAGATCTAAAGACACACCTAGACTAAAAGTAAAGGGATGAAAAAAGACACTTCACACAAGTAGAAATTTTAAAAAGCTGGGTAGCAATACTTATACCAGTTAAGATAGACTTTAAAACAAAGGCTATAAAGGAGACAAAGAAGGATATTTCATATACAATATCCAAGATAAGAAAGCAACCTAAATGTTCATTAACAGACGATTGGATAAAGATAGCATTCATTCATACATACATACATACATACATACATACATACATACATACATACATACAATGGAATATTACATACATACATATAATGGAATAGTACTCAGCCATAAGAAAGAAATTTTACTATCTGCAACAACATGCATGGACCTGAGGGTATTATGCTAAGTGAAACAAGTCAGGCAGAGAAATACAAATACCATTTGATTTCATCTATATGTGGAATCTAAAAAACAAAACAAACAATCAAAATGGAAACAAACTCAGATACAGAGGACAAATTAATGGGTGCCAGATAAGAGTCAGGTTGAGCAGCTAGGTGAAAAAGACTAAGGGATTAAGGGATAAAAATTGTCATTTACAAAATAGTCATGGGTATGTAAAGTACAGCAGAGAATATAGTCAATAATATTTTAATAACTATGTATGGTGCCAGGTGGGTATTAGACTGACGGTGGGGGGGTATCACTTTTTAAGTTATATCAATGTCTAACCTCTACACTATACACTCAAAATGAATACAATATTGAATATCGACTATAATTGAAAAAAATTAAAATAAAAAAAGCTATGGAAGAACCAAGTTTAACTTATAAGTTTAAAATCAAATATTAACTGAAAAATTCAAAATAGACCATATATTCTCAGTGCTCCAAATTATCAAAGAGGTTAAGTAGCTGGCCCAAGGGTTTAGAGGGCTTGAAATTCAGATCTAAATACACCGTAATGTTACACTGCCTCAAAGAGAGCCTAGACTTGTGCTACAAATCATTTTGAAAATATTGCAGACAATAAAACAAACAAAAGCAAAAAAATGAATAATGGTTGTGATGCTTAAAGAGAGCTAGGTTAGTCTTAGTAATTGTACCATTCACTAGGTCACTGGTACAGTAAACAATATGAATCTTATTAATATATTAAATTTAATACCTAATTAGCAAAGATTTCCTCATTTTTGATATAGTTTGATATTACATACTGGGACTCTCTAGCTTCAAGAATTGTGCTGTTATTATAATTAGCTTGTAGTAGTAGTAGTTAATATTATTACTATTAGTAGTTATTATTATTAACATTATTTGAAGTACCAGATATTAAACTCTATAAGTATTTTGCTTTGGGCATTAATTATTCCCATATTAAGAGCAATACTTTGAGTAGATTTCTCAGAATTGCACCTCAATTCAACAAATTTCTGTCCTCTTCATTCATAATTGACAACTAATACATATCCAAATAAAAGCTTCAGTCTAGTCTAGGTCATGATTATCTTTAGGACATATTATATTCTTTTTTCTTCTTTTTATCTTTTTGCAGTTGAAAGAAAAGTTTCAGGTCGAATGTGAATTTTAAAGCATAATCCATTACATGTTTTCATTTTGCTACAGTGGCTTCAGAGTTAAACATAGAAAACAGATGATTTATTATTACTTCCATTCTAAGTTTCAAGAACTGCTGGCTGAACCAAATGTGCCTGAGAAAAACTAAACTTTAGTCTAAAGAAATTCAATTAAAATCACAGAGCAAAATAGTTTGTTTCCAATAGTGAACTAAAGGTATTTCATCATTGCCACATAAGACTAGAGGAATCAAACTCACCATGAAATTCAAAGATCAATTTAAAATACTTTATGAAACAACAGAATCTCTTTTTGTCTGTCATTTAAAACCTGGCAGTGGTAACGTCTTTTGTTTCAATTATATGTCTAAGTTGAATTTATATAGCACAAACACACAGCAAGTAATCTCTCCTGAGAGTTCTGTGAAAGCTGACAAAATCATTTCTGGGGTAAAATACTTTTTTTTTTTTTTCATGAAAAGCCTCTCTTAGTAAGTTATATATGCTTGAAAAAGCTGTTTATAGATTTTTTAAAAATCCAATAAGAATTGGAAAAGTGCAACAGAGCAGCATTAGACTCAAATCAAAATTTCTCAGAAGTATTGACTAGTAATACATTTTTATTGAACCATTTTCGAAGATGAGTCTTCAGTAAAAACCACTATTTTAATTTAATCAATAATAGGATTAAAATGGTTTAGAATCTAATGAAGTAAAACCTAAAAGTGATTTGCTATTTCATATATGTATTTTTAATACAGTTAATATATTCTGCTCTGTTTTTGATATTACTACACTATCTAATAATAATTAAAAAAAACATTATGGGGTAAACATTTTTAGCAAAACCTAAATTATAATAGTTTTAGTATCTTTCCCTTAATTTGCTTGACCTCTGTTAATAATTAATATGAAACTATAAAATTCTATGATTCTTATAATAGTCAACTCCCTCAATAATCTTTAATGACTTTCAGTTATAATTTTGTAGATGAATTTAAATTTTGAAGTCTATAATCAATTTAAACAAGTACATCTGAATTGACCTAAGATGCTTTATCAGTCAAGAGTGGAGTCCAGACAAGCTTCATCTATGAATCAAACATTTGCTATTTACTGCATAAAACAAGAGCTATGGAGTACCTACCAAAGTTCTACTATAACAGAATCTGTATTTTAACAAGATTCCCATGTGATTCAAATATAGATTAACATTTGAGAAGCACTGGTCTAAAAAAACAAAATCACCTCAGAGCAAAACAAACAAGAATCAGATTAAAAATGGGTAGAAAATCTGAATAAACATTTTCCAAAGACATACACAAGTCAATAGGTACAAAAGATGCTAATTATCACTAATCATCAGATAAATGCAAATCAAAACCATAATGATATATCACCTCACATCTATGTGAATGGCTATTACCAAAAAAGACAAAAAAAATAAGTGTTGGAGAAAATGTGAAAAGAGAACGCTTGTGCACTGTTGGTAGAAACATAAATTGAAGCAATTACTGTGGAAAACAGTATGGAGGTTCCACAAAAAATAAAAAAATATAACTACTTATGATCAGGCAATTCAACTTTTAGGTATTTATCTGAAGAAAACAAAACACTAACTTGAAAATATGTGTACCCTCATGTTTACTGCAGCATTATTTATAATAGCCAAGATATGAAAACAACCTAAATGTCCATCAATGAATGAATAGATTAAAAATGTGGCCTCTCTCAATCTCTCTCTCTCTCTCTCTGTATATATATAATATATATTACATTTATTATATATTATATATCATATGTATTATAATGGAATATTATTCGGCCATGAAAAAGAATAAAATCTTGCCACTTTCAATAACAGGGACAGACCTTGAGGACATTATGCTAAGTAAAATAAGTCAGAGAAAGACAATTACCCTATGATCTCACTTATATGTGGAATCTAAAAAAACAAAACAAGCTCACTCAAAAGTACAGAGAAGATTGGTGGTTGACAGAGGTGGGGGATGAGGAGTAGGCAAAATGGTGAAGGAAAGGTACAAACTTCCATTTATAAAACAAACAAGTCATGGGGATGTAATGTACAGCATGGTGACTATAGTTAGTAATACTGTATTGCATATTTAAAAGTTGCTAAAAGTTAAATTTTAAAAGTTCTCATCACAAGAAAAACAATTCTGTAACTGTATGGTGATGGATGTTAACTAGATTATTGGAGTGATCATTTTGCCATATATTCAAATATCAAATCATGTCGTGTACCTCAAACTAATATGATGTATGTCAATTACATTGCAATTTAAAAATTAAGGGAAAAAAAGATACTGATATGTGGATCACCACCCTCACAGATTCTGATTTAATTGTTGTGGGTATATTCTATGCTTTGGGATTTTAAAAAGCTTTCCAAATAATTTTATTATGCAACCAAAGTTGAGTAAACTTTTAGTGTGTAAGGGAATCACCAGGAAACTTAATAAAAATATGAAGGTTAGGCCATATGCTACTTTGAGAGTCTGGGCCTCTGAGCTCCAAATCAGTTCTCCAGGTGTTTCTGACACAAACCAAAGTTTGAGAGCAACTAGTCTAAAGATATTCTATTTTAAGAGGTGTGGAAATTTCATTGGCCAGACAATGAATATAGATGAGATGTGTCTATAAGCCTTGCGGGGAGCAAAATTCCAAGATAGTGTCCTGCTTCCAAGATTCCTATTGTCTGGTTATTTAATAAAACACTAATCTGGGTGGTACTAAGAAGAGATTTTGCAGATGGAATTAAGATTACTAATCTGCTGACCTTAAAATAAGGAGATTATCTTGGATTATCTAGGTAAACCCAATGTAATTACAGGAGCCTTTAAAAGCCACAAGAATAAATCAGAGAGTAGGTGGAAGGGGAAAACATGAGAGATGTAGCAGAAAGGTAAGTCAGAGAGATTCCAAGCGTGAGGAGAGTTCAGTGCATATTGCTGGTTCTGAGATACAGGGATGAAGGGCAAGGATAAGAAAGAGACTTCAGAAGCCAAAGACAGCCTTCAACTGATAATCAGCAATGAAATGGGGACTTCAGCCCTACAACTGCATAAACAATACCAAAACATCCAAAAGTTAAAAAAAACAGTATTAAGATCCAATAATTAATATTGAGGAATATTAATCTTATAAAGCAGGTCTTCCCCCACTCCCCCTAAAAAAAAACAAATCTGAGTTTAGATAGGTCTAAATTTTTGTAACATAATCATTGTAATTCCTTCTTTTTCTTTTAAAATTGCTATAGAATAAAGAAATTTAATTCAAAATTTCTATTGAATTAAACATGGGAGATTCAACACTCTTGTTTACCTGTTCTCTCTTTTTAAATCTCACTAAAATATTGGTAAAAAAAAAATAATAATAACCAAATTTAAACCATAAAGATAAAAGAAGAACAGATAACAGTGAGTCTTAAAATTTAGAAGGTGGCAAAGAGAGAATAAATGGTACAGACTTAGCTGACTAGAACAAGTTGAAACCCACGTGGCTAAGGTCAAAAGACAAAAATTCATTCAGACCATATAACGTATAAGAGCTCAGGCACTGGAAGCACCAGATGACTCTAATAGTGGGAGTAAAGAGTAAAAGATAGTAATCCTCCAGAATCCCTCCTAAATCCATGAAGTTAGGAGCTTTCCCAGGTATAATAATACTAGAAGCCTACTTGCCACACTCTCTGAACTTGGGTATACCTGGCACAGGTGGATACAGTGATACAGCAAGTAAAATGATGTACACTGAATTTTGAAAATTGTTTCCTATTCTTGGCTTTCAGGAAGCTAACAATCAAGCTCATGCTACCTAGTTAAGATTTTGCATAATTTCTTTCCAATAAAATTAATCCACTCAAGAGAAAGAAAACTTCAGGCACTCACTTTTTGTGTCTTCTCAATGTACCGGAAGATATTCATATTGTCACACAATTGTGAAGACCACCAGTCCATTAATTCTCACCATGCAGAGAACATTCAGTTATCATTTTAGTGCTTCTGTCTTGAGTGGGAATACAGAACTAAGAATCTCAAAACCTTTGAAGAATAGCTCTTACATGGAAAACAGTTGCCAATATAAACAACCAGAAATGAGAAAAGTAAAGTTAACTCTGGGCGAAGAAAAAAATATTCAAAAGCTACATGTATGTTTTCAGTGAGGTAAGACATTAGAGTACGTTTGCAAGTTTCTAAAACAAGAGCAGGATGCTACATAATTTTTTAGAAAACAAAAAATTCTAAGAAATTAAGTTTACAATAGCAGAATTTTTTCATTCTTTTTTCTTCTTTTCTTTTTCTTTTCTTATTTTTTCTTTCTTTTTTTTTTTAATCCATAGAGGGGTTAGAAGATACAGTTAGAAGATACAGATATCTCAGAAACAGGTAAAATAAAAATGTAAAGAGAGGAAAAATAGTCACCAAATCAAGAGAGCAAACCAAAAAAGAAGAAACATCATGTCCAAGGGGGGCGGGGGGAGGGGCGCGGGGGAGGATTAACACAGTATTGAATTGAGAGGAGAAAAAGAATTCTCAGGATCAGTAATTGAGTGTTTCTAGAAAACAGCTGTGCAGAGGGCCTAGTAATCAGTAAATTAAGGCTGGAGGAAAGGAACAGAGAACTCCAAGAGAGGTGTCTGAAATTTAAAAAAAAAAAAAGACATAGGTGGTTATCCTCTGGATTTGACCAACGTTCTGATGATTTTCCTTATCGACCTTATAGGACTTTTTGACTCAAAACCCTAAACATCCATTACATAGATAATTTGAAATAAATCAGTTCAGTTCAGGTTTTCTTGATAATGTAACAAGCACTTGAAATAACCACTTTTTTCTCAAACAAAAATCATTTTCCTTTTGAAATATTTCTTTAAATCAAGAAATAAATCAGTATGGCTTCCAATAATAAATTCTCATTTATTGATTCTTTAGTTTTTTTCCCCCACAAATTTCCCTCAACAAACATAGATTCACTTTATATTCAGTAGTTCCTAACTTATTCCCATTTAAAATATTCATTTAATAAAGAAAGCTACCGGCAGTATTTATTTTTAAATGAAGTATAGTTATAAATGCATAAAGAAATAAATCAAAATTACGATGGGAAAAAAAGAGAATTTTTTTTTGCAATAGTCACTTCTTGCTCAAAAAATGTAATATCATTTCACTTTATATTAATAAATTCATTAACCAAATTAGTCACAAAAGAAGTATTAATAAACTTTTGTCTCTGTTGGTCATATGGATCTAAATGAGTACACTATTTTGATCTCCATTTCTTTATTTATAGATTTTTCCTCAGCTGGAAGTCTCTTGAGATAAGAAATATCACGTTGTTAAGTTGGCTTGATAAGGTTGCGATTTAGCACCTATTGAAACATTAAATGAGGCTCAGCTCATTTCCTTGAGGGAGTCATATTAAATAAAATAACCTAGAGTATGTTGTCCAGGACAGAATAGGAATAATGGCAAAAATCAAACATACCTAATACTGTATAACTGCTTAAAATAAGATTTATTTCTCTCTTGTGGCTTCTGACAATACCTACCTATCTATTTTGTCAAGTGAACATTCCCAAGTTACATGGTATGACATGGAACAGCCTAGATGCTAAAAACATATTTTTAGAAAATGGCACAATGAAGAAGGCATATTGTTTTTCTATGGGCTATGCTACAAAATTGGATTAAGACATTTCTAAGCGATTTATTTTTAAAAATGCATTTAGTTAGATAATAATGATTTCTGATGTCATTCCATCTATTTTAATCTATTTGAACAATGTACCTTCTCAGTCTCTGATCAGATGAACTCCACTGGCCCAAGTCATTGAGCTAAAATAAGTGACAGAGTTATTTCTGATATGGACACATATTCAGTTGGTTTTCATAAAAGTAGGGAAATTAGAATTAGATGAGATGTTAGAATACTCTAACAATTTCATTTTGCAGGTGTCACAACTGAAGTTTAGGGGAAATGATTTGTCAGGCACTTTTCAGGAGGTGCCATTCTATTCTTTTTAATCATCTGAATTTGTTTCTTTTCACATGACAATTAATGATGATATTATTACTAACCACCAATATGTGTAAAACACTAGACTCAATATTTCATGTGCATTATTGATAATCATCATTACAGTCTCAGTGTTATTATTACACATGAAAACTCTGATCCTTAGATGAGTAACCTCCTCAGCACCACATAGCCAATAAATGATGGGATGAGACCTTTGAAGCCTATGCTGTTGGCTGTGCTATGCTGGTTCCCACTTACACTGGCCAAATTTTCTTATCCAGACATAATTTTAAAAGAAGAAAAAAACCTACACCTGTCAAATTTTTCAAAACATGAACTCAGCTTTGGTCACAGAAGTTGAGTGAAATCATTATGTTTCAACACACTGCTGCATTGTTTCCATAACTAACATTATTATCATTTTAAAATGGTGAACCAAATTAATAGGACACTATCAAAATCCAAAGTTTGTTGTATTCTGTTTTAACAGATCCAGGTGTACTGTAGTCTAAATAATGTTTCTCAAAACATTTATAACTTTATCCTCAGATTTCCTGATGTCCTATGGGTAAGTTTAATTTAATTATAAAGACAAACGTTAACACAATCATAAAAATTGTTCTATCATAACTTTACACAAAGGTTTAGTTTTCTAAAAATTAAATTATCTAATTTCATTTACATAAAGAAGCCTAGAGAAAAATAGTTAACATAACATCCAACCATAAATCAATGCAACATTAGAATTAATTTATTATTATATAGTGAGACTAGTCTCAAGGTAGAAATATGAAAAGACTATTTTAAGTCTTGAAATATCAATGGAAGGAAAATGGTTGTTAGCCCCACATGTGCTGGACAGTAAAGCAGGCTAGTAATTTTTATAGATTATCAAAGGCATAAAAGTCAAAATATAAAAATAAAAATGCCTGATTCTGCTATCTTTAGGAATTTAGAGAAAACAGCTTAGGAATAACAGACATCTGTACCTATTAGAAACTTAATCAATTATTACAATTCCACATACTCTACACTCCAGAAGAGTCATTCTTAAAACTTTAAATTAATTATTTAAAAAAATATTTAATTTCTAATGATGAAACTTAATGGTTACCAAATTCTCTAAAAAATTCAAAAAACATTTGTACCTTTTTTAGATTATAAACCTTTTTGGGATTCTGAAGCAAACTATGAACCTTGTACCCACAAAAATACCCTTGAGCTCAGACACACACTGTGTTGCCTACTATTCCATAGAATTTACAGATACTTTAATTGAGACTTTCTGCCTCCCATCAACTCGAAGCAAAGAAATATTGGGGACCTGAAATTTCATCTGTGTGGAATTATCCTTAACATTTTCTGAATTTTTAAAATATCATTTTATGGGTTAAACATTATCTCAAGCTATAAAATATCTTTATCTGTGTTTCTGAATCTTCATAGCATTTAATAACTGTCATTACTTTATCCTAATTATTACTTTTCATGCAAGCCTGGACTTACTGAGGATTTCTCTCTTCTTTCTTTGGGCATTGGTTTCTAGCCAAAAAAAGTCTTCTATCTTAGCATCTACCTTAAATTACTGCACTCTTTATTTGCATCTATATTTCCACTAATCAATAAGGCTTCTGAAGACAGGGACAATGTCTTGACCATTTTTTTTAATCCACATTATCTAGTATAGTATTTCATACATGGTAGGAATTTAATAAGTATTTACTAAGTGAATAAATGTGCTGAGATTACAGCCTTTAGCATACTTTATCAACATTCTCCATTCTCATAATCCAGCTTTTCTGCCAAGTCCCAAATTCATTTTCAAGGAAAATCCTTCTGATTGAATTTTAAGTTTTATATTTGAAAAATCAGATTATTCAGTCATAAGGAACAATTGTTACTTAGCACATATTTGCAAGCCCTTGACAATTTTTAGACTTAAGAACTCACCTACTACTCTATTTCATAAACTAACCATATGCACAACACATTATAGGCACACATTTGTGCCAGTACTATAATTAACTTATGCTTTTCAATAACATAATTTCACATTATGATTTAGACTTGTGTTTTGTGAGTTTATTTCTTTGGGGTTAGGATTTTTACCCTGTATGTTCTTTATAAAGTTCTCTTTCGAATGCATTCTTTCTAGTTCCAATTTACCTATAAATAATTAATAGTAATAACTTCACATTCTGGGCAAAATGTTAGAGGATATTGCTGAAATTTGCACAATTTTTCAGCAAGAATCACTGAACCAGTTTGAAGACTCTCCAATTTAGAAGATAACAGTACAGGAATAGTAAAAGAGAAAACTCTATATTAAGCTTTAAGCATAGTTTTCTGCAAAATAATAATAATAATAAAGAATTATTGATTGAGAGAAAAGACCCAAGTGAAACAACATACATAAATGTGGAGCTGACTAGGAAAGAATCAGATATAATTCATAAAACAGATTTATCAGTTTTCTAATTTGCGTTCATGGTTGCAGTGGAGACAGTGAAAAAGCTTGCTGCTCCCATGACACCATGCCCTGCCTTCAAAGCAGGGTGAATGCTCTTCCTGGCAATAGTCTAATCAAGAGAAAAAGAAGCATCTTGTTTACAAGAGGAATGAAAGAGTATATAAGTCAGAATAAGATCTTCGGTAAATACTCAATATTCTTTATAATGGGAAAATGAGATTACAAATCCTCGTCGCTAAAAAACAGTCATACATTGAACTAAATTGTGAGATCTTAACAATCATTTTGCCATTATTCACTGAGGAAAGAAAAGTGCGAATGGGGAAAGAAAATAAACCAGGACCTTTTCAGAACCTACAGTTTCTTAGGCTTTTCACATCATATTCTTATTGAATGTTCACAAGTTGCCCTGCAGACAGACAGTTATTTATATATTATCAATGAAGAAAAAGTAGCTAAGCAAATTGGTCCAAGACCCCCAAATAAGTGTCAGAGGCCAAACTCAGTCAAGATATGTCTGAATCCTCATCTTTTTCTTTCCACTTATGATACACTATGGAGAAAATGAGGAAAGACAGTAAAATAGATGACATGTTTGTGACAAAACATTTTGGAGGTGGGGTTCAGAAAAAGAGACAAAAACTATCATATTTGTTTCTGATCTGACTTTGGATAGGGATTTTATTTACACAGTAGATATGTGGTGAGCATAGGGAAAACAAGTTGTTTAGGATTTATTACTGTAAGGATTAACTCAGAACGTAGTCCCTCCACATACTCAGAAGATTGACAGCTGCCTGGCCAGCGGCCAAGGAAGGCAGTACACTTGGGAGTGGTGCCTGCTCCCATGGACGTTATCTGCTCCTGTAACCAAGCAGCACATCTTGCTCTCATCCATCTGGGAGGGCGGCTACTTCCCCAGTGAGATAATCCCTCCCTCTAATTGTGAGTATAGCAAACTCTGCTTGTGGACTTAAAAAAAGCTCCAACCGGCCGGCCGCTGTTGAAGCTCCCCTGCCTCATGAGTAATAGATGGCATTTCTCACCCCTCTGGTCCTCCTGGTAGTTTTTCTGGAATATCCAAACGCAGGTGCAAGTTCCAGGCCTGGGGATCCTGTGTTATAATTACCAAGAGTGATCTCAGCATGAATCTAAATAGCTGCACGTGAAGTCCAGTAAGGAGGCAAAGATCTCCAGAAATCAGAGTGAAAAGGGAGCAGATCTCTTCAGAAGTGAAAGATGTAAAATCCAGATGTTATATTTAGATAAGGCATGTGAGTCACAGGCAATGAGTGAGGCATAAATTCCTAATATAGTTAATTATGAGGTGTCTGATTTATTTTATTATTTCAAGAAATAATGACCAGTCTTAACGGATATGATCCAGTCTTGATGGATATGAGGTCCTTCTTCATACTTAAATAAATTATATTAATTTCAGTGGCTGAGAATGACCCTTGGGTATGCTTTGAGTCAAAAAAGCAATTCTTTGCTTTTCTTTTATAGACAGGAAAAGTTCTCATCTAAATATCTTTCTTCTTGGATCCAGCATTTGTACTTTTATTACTTCTTTAATAATGCCTCTTTTTCTGATCTTGTTAAATATAGATGAATACATTCAGAACAGTTAAAAGCGTGATCAAATTTGACAACAACATAGTGAATCTTTGGAGGCAAACTACACACTGATGCTCTCCCCCTACTCCTCATTACCAATTCTAAAGTATCATTTACATTCAGCTAATCCCTACTGGAGACTGACAGGTACAAGTGACTGGGTAGACTCTATCTTCCCTAAGAAGTTCCACTGAGAGGTACACTAACACCAATTTAATAAAAGTTTAAAGGGAGAGATTAAAGAAATTTACCAGGAAATAATAACCAGTCTTAACAGATATGATCAGTCTTGATGGATGTGAAGTTTTGTGGTGAAATCCTCTAAATAGTCTGAGTGGTAACAGGGAACCAGATTCTGTAACTCCTCATTAGATTCTGAAAAATTATGTTATTTATTGGAGGGCTGAACAATGAAGACAGGATACAACTTAAATTTCAACAGAATTATGCTGGTTACTAGGTTGAAAAGCTGAGGAAAGTGAGACAAGAGTGGCAGTAAGGATACCAGTTAATTAATGAAGCTATTGCAATGTTTTAGATAAATGGTGTTTGAAATCTATGGCAGCATAGACAGTGTTTGAAATCTGGAAAGAAAAAGAATGTTGTGGCAGAAAATAAGGTAAGGATACAGTCTGAGCCTCTGGAGT
Organism: Pteropus medius; assembly: GCF_902729225.1. NCBI lineage: Eukaryota > Metazoa > Chordata > Mammalia > Chiroptera > Pteropodidae > Pteropus > Pteropus medius. The sequence continues at coordinate 4,949,522 of NW_024349222.1, read as the reverse complement.
AAAAGATCCAATTGGAATTGCCAGTGACACTGGTCTTCTCTCTGGGGCAATATGGCTCCAGGTGCAGTGACAGAGAAACTGAGTAATTGGCCGGGTCCATGTGTTTGTAACTAGTAGGGGTACATATAACTCTGCCCACTGACTATACAATGACCTTTTAGGCAAACCGTTTAAGATCTTCTCTTCTAGAATCCAATGCCTCTTTTCTTCCATTTCCCCCATTTGAATCTTACTCATACTTGAATATGTCCCTCAGTATTATCTCCTTTATGAGACTTCATGAACACAACAGCAAGACTTGCTCTTCTATTCCTCTGAACTACCTTAGTCTTTTGTTAAGAATCATATTCACCTTTGATTTATATACACATATATATATATGTGTGTGTGTGTGTATATATATACGTATATATATATACACACACACATATATATATGTGTATATATATACGTATATATATATATACACACACACACATATATATGTATATATATATGTATATATATATATACACACACACACACATATATATATACGTGTGTGTGTGTGTGTGTGTGTGTGTGTGTATCTTTTTACCATCTTCTTTATGACATCATTCACCAAACTTTGAATGAGCATGTATTCTATGTCAGGCTTCACATTATATGGTAAACTCTTTGAAAGCACTTTGTCATGTACCTTGAACATGTGAGGCCCTTGAATAAATGAAAAAATGAATAAAGAGTTTGACTGAAGATGGAAGCTGAACTCAGGTTTGCTAACTTCTAAGAAAATGCTCCCTCCTCTACCTAATACCTCAGCAAACTCAAATGTCCTTTCCTATGGCTTTTTAAAATAGGCCATACAATAGTAAATGTAAATCCTTTTGGATAATTAGACTTATTCATACATCAGTTTTTATAGAGTAATGTAATTCATGCTAACTGAACACCTTTAAACCACTTAGTTTACAGAAGAATGAACCGTTCTCACATTAACTCAGTTTTCTTTATCTGTAGCTTCTGAAAAAACACAGGTGTAATTAAAATAGTGATGATATAATAGAAATGACTCCCATATCACCTTACATGGTCCCCATTTGTCATCTCTATTTCTGAGAATGCTCTGTCTTTACTTATTCTTAACAACTCACAGAAAAATCCTTTGAAGAAATAGCATTATTAGTCACTGAGCATTCACCAGGTTCTAATACTTTATATGTATTAGCTCTACCCTTAAATTATTAAGATAGCTGAAATTGTTCACATTTTACTATTTGAAGAAACTGAGCCTAGAGAGCTTAAGTAATTTTTCTAAGACTACATACTCAGTAAATGATAAAACTTGAAACAGTTTCATATCTGTACTATTTCTAAGTTGTACACATGAAATTCCAAAGGCCTAATTTTCTGCTTTTTAAGAAATAAAGCCCCCTCCTCCAGAGACAACAGCAAAGTCTCAAAAATTCAAAAATTAGCTAGTTCCTTTCCTTTGTCTTCTGGCCCTAATAACTAGAAACACTTGGTGGCATTACTTTTGTATTTGTACTACAGACCTTAAATTTAAAACAATAAATCAAAAAAGAAACTTTTTATGCAAAATACTTTAATTGCATTAAGTTACTAAAATCCTACATGTCAGATCAGGCAATTTCCATGGAAAATAAATAAGAAAATAAGACTATGCCTAAGAATAATGCATTATAACTAAAAGGAATACCACCAAGACTCAAGAAAAGGGAAGTACATGCTTCCTTGTCATTTATATTAGAAAAGGTGTGCATAATTCATTCATTTTAATTAATTACCTTAAAGCAACTTAATGATAATTGGTAAATTTGATAATCATCACCTAAGACATTTTAAAAGCATTTTGTGTTTAAAAAACATTTAAAGGAAATTTTGAGAACTTGTCTCAATGAAATATGAATGATGTCAAGTAAACAGCAATGAATAGTGAATGAGGTTATAGGAAACACATACAGAAAATGCTGGGCATGAAAAGAAGACATCCTAGGCATTAATTCTATCCCTGGTTATTTTTCATATATTTTTTATAGCTTATAATAGGAAAAACAGAGATGACAGTCATAGATTTACTTAGTAGTTTAACAAGAATTAAGCTAAAACATTCTTGGAACAGAATCACTCACTGATACTATATGCTAGTTTTGATGAGCTCAAATACAAACATAGGATCACATGTGTTGTAACCCTTCAATATTTCAAATTTAAACTTACAAGTCATTTTCCATTCTGTGTCCATGCACTCATGTCAAATTTACAAACTTCCTCAGAGTCCTTGACTTTCATTTTATTTTTAATAAGGTTGAGAATTTTAATTACCCAGAAATATTTGCAAAACATTTTGTGAGGAAAAAAGAAAAACAGATTGAAGGAACTGTACCCAGGAGTTCTGTGTTAGGGGGAACAAATGAATCTCCTGTGTCCTTTGGTCATCCTAGAGTGACTCAATATTTCTGATCATAAACAGCTGAAATCCTGGCAGCCTCTTCCAAATGAGAAGCGAGAGATGTGGAGTAGAGCAGAGAAAGGGCAAGTGAGCTAGAGAGGAGTTTCCATTAGCATTGAGAAAGAGATAGTCAGTATTCAGAGGATGAGAGCCTCTGGAGAGGCTTTAGAGTATGGGGAAATTGGGAAGGAGAAACCACAGACTTTAAGAATTGGTACTATGGATTGTAATTTAGATTTCCTTTACTGTGCTTTAGGAGATGTAATTCAAGTTTGGAAACACTTTGCTATTAGTTGCTGGACTATACATTGCACGTGACAATACAGGAAATCAGATATGCCCAGGGCCCTGGCTTATATTCAGTCCTTGTGATTACCCAAAATGTAGAAGTCACTATTGTGACAATCATTGTCATAGTAGTGATTTGTTTAATTCTTCTCGTCTAACGAATTAGTCCACACTGTGAGCACGCTGCTTTGTCAATGGATCATACTGTAACCAAGGTGATATTATTCCAGAAGAATGGCCTTTAGCAAGGGCTAAGTAAAAGAACATAGGGGTTGCAATGGTGCATAGGAAGAGAAAGAACAGTCAGAGTTTCCTCAGTTCTTACCTAACCAACTATAGTTAGAAGCCCCACTCCTTAGATACTAATGCCAGGCATCAGATTTTCCCTTTAGAAGACTAATCTCCCAGTGTGGGATCAGAGTCTGGGACTATCCCTTCATTAGAAAGAAGTAAAAGAAGTTGTCAGTCTATCACATTGTGACCTACCTGAGGCCAATCCTCCTATGTGTTCTTCAAAATCACATACCTAATCTCAACATCTGTGTTCTATCCTTGTTAAATGAGGCTGATATCTTGCCTTAAAACTCACCTCCAGTTCCTGGGTTATGGCTGAGGCCTATTGAACTCAAGTCTAATCATTCTTGCCCCATATGAGAATCTCTCTGAATCTTAGGCCCCCAATCTAACCCCTAAATTTCTATGAGGTCTGACATTAAGCCACTGATCTCTGGGGCCTTACGTCCTGATGAATACTGTTTTGTCATGTCTACAATCAAAGCTTATAAAGAAACTATTTCTAAGGTCTTTGTAAATCCCAAAGCCTATTACAGTTGACCCTTGGACAACGCGGGGGTTAGGAGCACCAACTCACCCTACACAGAGTCAAAAATCTGCATGCAATTTTTGACTTACCCAAAACTTAAATTATTCCTCGGTATCCATGGGGAACTGATTCCAGGACCCTGGTAGATAGCAAAATCCATGGATGCTCAAGTCCTCTATATAAAATGGCACAGATCAATGCATACAGTCTGCCCTCCACATTCGTGGACTCCCAACGAGGGATGGAAAACAGTACAGGTATTTACTGAAAAAGTTCGTGTATAAGTGGACTCATGCAGTTCAAATCCAGGTTGTTCAAGGGTCAAGTGTACTTTGCCAGATACCAACTGTTTACCCAGACAACCACTGACTTTTCTCACAATTTTGGCTCACTATCAAATTAATTTGTTTCAAGGTCATAGTTCCAGATCCAGACCCTTCTTTGGCTGACTGAGACCAAATTAAATAGAAACAGAGAAATATGTCTGAATTATAATGCAGGACTTGTGACAATTAATGAATTAACATAAGATTTGTAGAATTTCTTTGAGCCACATGAAAAAGAATTATTATTTCCTTATTGTTGTGGAATTATAATTTCTCACATTTTGACATCTGAATTAGAAGCACCTGAGCCCTAAGGGGGGAAATCTCATTAAAATTTATGTTATCAATAATAGAAATAGTTTTAAAAAAATAATGACCTTGCTAATTTCTGCATAAATATCATGTGCTTTCCAGTTTCCTCTGCTATAAACTTTTATCAAGTACGAAAAGGACACTTTTTGAGATTTGCAATTAGTGTGATACAAGGAGTGAGGAATACTGGAAAGCATTAAGATCTCACAGACTTCTGCTCCCCTCCCTTCTCCTTCTTCTCTCTCCTGGATTCATAATAAGAACTGACTTATTTTGTAGAAAAAAGAGATGAGGTGACTGTAAATTGTCCTTGCTTGTGAGGGTTAGGGGGAAGTATAAAAAATTAAAAGCTACCAGTAAATTAATCAATAGTAATTTAATCTATTATTTCCCTACTTATATTGCTACTTGCTCCTCCACAATTGTTCAGAGAAGTGGCCCCTTTATGTGATTGACCTTCAAGTTCAGAAAACGTCCATCTGATTCTGATGAAGTAGCTAAAGAGAAGTCAAATAACTCAAAAGTTGGACAAAGATTTTTAAATATCTAAATTGCTGTGTAGGCCCTAAATAATAAAACTGCTTTGAGGTCATATAAAGTTAGGGGAAATCCCATTGAAAACTTTCAGGGTACTGGTTAGAGAAAGTTGAAGAATCATAAATCTCCAGGTTCACTGTCATTATCCTCATCAAATCAAGCTTATTTAGTGCTCGATAACTTCAAAGAACTTTTACGTACTTGAATTATTTGAGCTTCTCAAAAACCGTTTAAGGTATTAATAGTGTCCCCATTCTATATATGAACAAAAGAGTTTCCAAGAGGTTTGAGAAAAGTGTCACACTAATAAATGACAGACCTGGAAAGAACATTCAGATTTTCTGGCTCTTCTCTGTGATGCAGTTATTAAATTTAAGAAGAAATACATGTAACTCGCAGATTTTTGTAATATCCTTCATGAGACTAAGGAAGTTCTCTATTACTTCAAGATTTTGACAGGTCTTATTATAAATGGGTGTTGAATTTTGTCTAATGCTTTTTCTGCATTGATTGAGATAATCATATGACTTTTTCTCCTTTACCTTGTTAGTATGATTTATTGTGTTTAAAATTTTAAAGTCACTTTGCATTCCTGAGATAATCCCTACTTGGCAGGATGCATTATCCTTTTTATATATGCCTCTGTTTGATAAGATTACATTCTGTAAAAGATTTTTATATCTATGTTCTTGAGAGATATTGGTCAGTACTTTTCTTATAATGAACATATTTATCAAGGGATTATGCTGGTTTCATAAAACAAATTGGAGAATGTTTGACTCACAAATATAGAGGACAATCTGGTGAAGAACAGAGGGGAGGAGGTTTGGGGGGCTGGAGGAAAATAGGGAAAAGAGGTTAAAGAAGTACAAATTAGTAGTTGATAGATTGTCATGGGGTTGGGGAGCACAGCATAGGGAATGCAGTTAGCATTAATGTAATGGCTAGGAGGAGAGCCAGAGGAGAGAGAAACAGCAATTAGGGGGATCATTTTATAAACTATGTAAAATGTCTAATCAATATACTGTATACTTGAAACTAATAAAATAATTGGAGAATGTTTCTTCTTCCTTCTTTTTCTGAAAGGATTGTCTAAGAGTGCTAATTTTAATTTGTTTATATTTTTGATAGAATTTACCAATGAGGCCATCTGGGCCTGGAGTTTTTTTGATGAGGGTTTTAATTACTCATTAAACTTCTTTAAGAAATATAAGGGCTATTCTGATTTATTACTGCTATATGTAGGAGGGTTGGTTTAAAACATTCTGCCTTACTAGAATGAACTAGACCTTCAGAGTGATATTTTGAAAAACTCATACTTGGTCAATTTATGCCTCTGATTTAACTCATTCAATAGTTTCCTACTGTTCTTAGGCTAAAGTTCAAAAGATAGAGTACGGTCAACAAGATCCTCTATCTCCTGCCCTCTCTCCCTCAGCAAAAAATGTTCTATTACCTGATCTCTGCACTTCATGTATTGGTTTTCTTTCAATTCTTCAAAGCAGCATGCTTCCTACTAACTCAGGGCATTTCATACGTGTGTCCAACTGCCAGGAACATATGAAGACCTCTTAAATCCTCTCAGTTTACAACTTCCAGTTTATATTTCACACACCATATCCAATGTCACTTCTATGGAGAAGATTCCCCTGAAAGCTCTGACTACATCAGGTTCTTGTGTTCTCCATTTTCACTGCTCCCCAATAATTTTCTTCCCTTGCTTCTGTGATAGTTTATAACATTATACTTATATATTTAATGGCTATCTCCCCCACTAGACTAAGAACTCAATGAGAGAGCTAGGTTCATTTCTATTTGTTTTTTATGATGGTATCTCGAAACCTAGTATATAAAAACTGGTAAATAGAGCTTAAGTATTTGTTGAATGGTTAAATAAGTCACTAAATGTAATATGACTTTTAGATATTCCTGTCTATTTTTATGTCTCCATGTTCTATTGGCCACTATTATGAGCTAATTCATTTTAACATTTCAGTAGAGTATAATGACTCTGTTTTTATCAATTTAGCTTACACTTTTGTTTTTTTACATTAATATAAAGGAGTACATTATGATGAAAATATAATGATCCAAATGGAAAGACTTTGGGGGCCCTTTTTTCCCCTATGTTATCCCATATAAGCAAAGATCTACATTGACCACTAGAACAAGCTATGGGATTTTGTTCTTGGCCATTAGACACCTAATAAACCTTAGTTTCTTCATTTGAATCTAGAATAAATAACTTTATCTTTCCCTGCTAATAATATGTGGAAATGTTTGATAAACCATAAAATGTTACAAGAAGCTATGGGGTTGTTAACGGTAACCTAGGAATTAGGAATCTTTACCTTGCAAGTATGCATTTATTTTCCTTTAAGTACTAATTCAAAATGTATACAATAAACTTTGGAGGAAAAATATTTCTAGAAAAAATACTGGACAAAAATATTTCTAAATTTTCTCTAGGGTTTCAGGGTTGGCATTTATCATGAGTATGGGGTAGAAACACTAATCCAAAAAGAGAGAGAAAAAAAGAAGCGTGCTATTTAGAATACTGTGACCACACCATTAGTGTCTATTACTATTCATTGTCTCTATGGGTTATTCCACCTTCCCGTATTTTTTATTAAGGCCCTGGGAAATTGCCCTCAGGTACCACAGTGAAGGCTCCTTTTCGATGTGGAAATCAAGCCACCTCAGCATGGAATTTGGGAGAGGCTCTTGTCCAGAGGCAGGAGGAGGACAAGACATATTGTGTCCCAGCCAGTCCTTCCAAGTCATGGAGTTCTTTGAGATGCTGGGAAGTAATATGACTCAAAGCACAGAATCTGGAATTAGTTATTCGGAAGTCAAGTGGCTGCACTGACACAATGCAAGGAAGATGACAAAACAATTCAACAATTTTACCAGCACGCAGGCAGCACTGACCTTGGAGAAGAGCCATAATGATGGCCAGAAATAATTTCAGCTGCCATCAGCAACATTATATATTCATGAAGTTATGTTTATTTGTCCTTTGCATCAAACATACTTACAAATTAACCAAGTTCTTAAGTTGTCTTTGCCCTCTTTGACATCAGCATGAACAGCAACAATACACATTACACATCTTTTAGTCACATAGAAAAGAACTATTTTATAAAATATAAAATTATGATGTTGAACTTCTGTTTTTCTCCTCCTACTCTTCCCACTGTCAACTGAGACTTCCAGATCCTTTTTATGGTTTTCAATGTATGGGTATAAACATTTCTTAACCTCTGTTAATTCTAGAGGCAAGATCCAGGTAAAATTTAGAAGAAAATGAAAGGAAGGAAAAAAACCTATCTCTGCTTCTTTAACTGGATGTAGACAAATGTCCTATGACAAAACACATTTTATGTGTTGAATTCTCTCTTCTAATTATAAATTTGAAATTTCAAAATAAAGGAACACAGTGATGTGACAATGTCTCCAGAGAAGCAGTCAGGCTGGCTTCCAAGAAGCTGTAAAAGGACATTTCCTTTACTAATTTTATCCCAGTCTAAGGTCTGCCCTTCAGTTATCTAGGCTCAGAAATCTAATTTATCAGATCTAGCAAGAAGAGGGCAGTCCACATTAACCAAGCTTATAGCGAATGACATGTAAAACAAACTAATACGTCTTTAATCAACACTGAAAGCTGTAACAATCATGCAGAATAGCATGACTAGAATATTCTTTATCTCTTGAATAGGTCTGCATTGGATACTACGTTATAATCATTTAGTTGCTTGGAGAAAAGGGACTCAAAGACAAGAGAGTTACCTGGATGATTCACATATTGAAATGCCTTCAGGACAAGGTCACTAAACATGCATTCATATTTGCTACAAGGGATCTGTTTGTGAACTTGTCCAGTCCACTATATGATCAATGTTTTCCTCTTATTTCTTTTCAAATCTGGCTCATAACTGAGAGTTTACCATAAACTTTAAGGGTGTTTTTTGTTTTCTGTGGCTAGTCATAATAAATTTTTGTTAAGCTCTCAGAGACTGATCAAATTGTTAAAGACTAACTTAAAAAGCATTGATATCCTGAATATATACTATATATGTAATATATAATAAATATATATTAAAATATATTTAATATATCAATACAAATATATCTAATATAAATATAATATATATTTAATATAGGTTAGAGTATATATTTTATATATAATATATATATATATATATATTCCTTTCCCAGGATCACTATATATATAAAATAAATATGTATATATTAAATATATAAAATGTATAATATATATTATATATTCCTGGGAGAGAGAAACATTTTATATAATAATATACACACACACACACACACACACACACACACACACACACATATACACACATATATATATACATCGCACATATATATATATACACATATATATATATATATAAGAAATGTAGAAATGTTTGCTTTTGTTATGAGCATATCACAGAACTCATACATACAATTAAAATAGTACACTGATTTGTCTCTTTCTCCCACTCAACTATCCTTATTAATATCCTGGAACTCTAGAATTGCTTTCGTTTGTTTGTTTTTGTTTTTTTCATATATTTGATGGAGGTACTAAATTTTATTTCACTCTATTCCAGAAGTTACATTCCAATACCTGAATCCAGGCTTTCCTTACTCACTAATTTGTTATTTAAAAGAATAAATATATGAAATGGTATCATTTCCTAAAGTGGTCCCCCTATTAAGCATGAATAAGACGGGATAGATTCTGAGAACCTTTCAAGGTATGTGTGGATGACGAAGTGAAAGGGGGTGGGAAACAGAAGTGGGTGGGAAGCACAGACAGAAAAGGCTGGGAATCTCAAAGATGTGTTTTCACTACTTATAAATTTTGCTCAGGACAGGTCTCAATCACAAACAGAATATTTCAAAATAAGATAGCTTTTATATTATAATGGTCTCCTTTCTAGTTGTGTTCAGAGAATATTCTTAAATTAGATTTTAGGGAAATATCCTGAGGAGCACCCCCTCCCCATCTTGTTTGTTTTATTTCTCTTCTCCTTCCTCTATGTAAATTCCAGAAACTTGCTGATTCCAGGCATGACTGAATGAAAAAGAAATAGCAACACTGGGGTAAGAGTTAAAACGAAAGGAGCAAGGCATAAAAAATGTTCTTCAAGTTTACAAATTGAATTGCTACTTTCGTAAATTCTCCTTTATTCATAGGGATGAAAGTAAATCAGAATTTACTAAGATTCAACAGAAATGTTCCCACTTCTAAGGGATAAAACCGTATCTCAAAGGACTTTGCTAAATTAAATAACAGAAGCCAAAAGAAAGCATTTTATATTAATTACACAAAGAAATAAATATAGACATTACAAGATGAAAAAAATCCAAGAACTCAGCTATAAATTCAATAACAGAAGGGATACAAATTATAAAATTTAATCTGCCAAACTACTGCAGAGTAAACAGATTCCATTCTGCCCCATGAGATTTCAGCAGAATTGTTGGTTTATTTCTTTTTTAACTTTTATTATTTTTTAAGAATTGTGTAACATTCTTCCTCAATGCAATTTAAGAAACCAGGTAAGGGCAATGTGCACACAAACAGGGGTTCTGATATCTAAATTGAGCTGTGCCAGGATTACAATCTGTTCTAGCTGCAAGGCAGCCTATATAAAGTCGATTAATCTTTTATGAGTCTAATAGGCACAGTCTACCCGTTTTATTCTAATTGCAGAATTATTATAACTCATAATAATGAAACGGATAACAACTTGATTTACAGATACAGGGTAGGGGTGCCACCAATGCAGTTAAGTTTCTGCTTATAGCAAAAAGAGTTCATGGAAGTCATAGAAACCCCTGTATGAAGTAATAATTTGTATTAGTATTGATTTCACTTTCATGAATCCAGTCTTTACAAACAGAGATTTACAACTGTCAGTTCTTCAGGTAATTTTCTATAAGTTGCTCAGATTTGAACTCTAAAAGGATACAGAAAAGTTTGAATAACAAATATCTTCTCAACAAGACTTTTAAAAAAAATTAGGATACAAGAATTTGGGTGGCGGTTGAATCTGATTCCTTTTTGCCTAGTAAAGTGATACAATAAACAAGAGCATGGACAGTACAGTCATGCAGCCTGGGCTTGAGTGCTGGAATTATCATCTCTTAGCTGTGGGTCATAGGGCAAGTTAAACTCTCTAATCCTCAGTCTTTTCATCTGCATAATAATAACAATAGCACTTAACATGGAGAATTGTTATGTTGATTAAACAACATAATACATGAGAAAGTGGCCCATAGTAAGCAGTCTATAAAGTTTGAATTAGAAAAATCCTAGAATATAGATTTTTTGTGCTCCAGGGGACTTTAGAGATTTTTAATGATAAATAACTAATAGAAGTAAAATATTATTTATGTTTTTCCCCAGGAAGAACAAGTTGGTTTCAGTATAGACAACTGACATACCTAAATGGAATAAATATGCATTGTCATATTTTGGACTATCTTCCCAAATGGGACTCAAGGCCTTGGGACTTGAAGCAATAGAGACATCACAGCCTTACTTTTTATAAAGATAGTCAAAAAACACAATTTCCTTCTTCCATAAAGAGAAAGAGAATTTCCAAAGTCATGAGCAACATGATTGATGAACAGGAAGATTTTCCTAATCCAACTTGAATTATTTAAATTCACACAGAATCCATGTGGTAGATAGAAGAAACAGATGAAGGGAACCACTGCTCATTTTATCTACCTATACGATTCATCAACTTTCTGTCCTGCCACAATCTTCAGGCTAGTCTATGGTCTGTCCTTCACTGCCACTCAGCTGGCCTGAGAGAAAGGAAAACTAAGACTGCATAACTAGCAATGAGAGTGTAGAGATACAGATGAGAAGATGCATGGATAGAACAAGAAACATCCCACAGAGAAGCAAAAGTAAATAACACATTCAGAAAAGATAAATATGTTCTCACTTTCTAAGAAGTCCATATTGTTATCGTTTTCAGTGAAAAGTAAATAATGGTGTCAAATAACGACATTTAACCATAAGGCATGGTGGTTAAGATGGTGCACTGTTTTGACAGCCCTGATTAGAACTGCACATGCTTTGTGGCTTTGAATGTTCACTAACTCTCAACTTATTGACATAAAAAATGGCTAATAAGGTATCCACTTCATGGTTATTGTTACGATTAATTACAGCACAGAATGTGACACACAGCACCATTCCAGAATTGTGATAGCTATTATTATTACTATTATTATTTACTATGAAAATATCTAGGAGAATATTTTACTATGTTTTCTTATTCTTGAATACTAGGGGCTTAAATTAAAAAGCAAACAAAAACCAAACAAACATCAGCTACACCCTAAAAGCAAAATGATACTCAAACATAGGAGAAAATAGTGAATCGGCAATGGTTTTAAGACTCTTTGTGCAGGTATGTTGCCATTTAAATGACGTTCAAAACAAGGGCAATGTGCTTATGAACCTGAAAGGTTGTATATGTAAAACACGGCCTATGGAGACATGAATTCATATAATTTATAAGCTGGAGATGAATGTAGAGAAGATTTAATTCTATACACTCATTTTAGAGATGAGTAAATTCATGCCTGGAAAATGAGTGTTCCATGGTTACCAGATGGTTAGTCACAAATAATGGAAGCCAAATATTTGCCAATTTTTCCTATAAGAACATCAGTTTTAAATATAATTCATTCCTGGCCTTAACTGTCAGCTACGGTAAAGTTTCTTGTGAGGAAGAATAGATTCCTAAAGCAGTTTTGGGGTGTCCTTGAACACTGACAAAGGAGAGAATTAGGACAGTGACACTTTATATTAGATTTTTGGGCTATTTTAAATAATGATATTTCTCAATTTCATTGCGTGACCATATTTCTGGGTTTTATTTTCATGATTCAAAGCAATGAAAGAAAGTTAAGCATAGAAAGTAGCGTTTACCTGAATAATTGGAACAGCTTCTTATGAGCTGTTTTATTTACTCTTTGGGTAAATATATTTATTATTCAGGCAGTTTACTTTTAAGTATTAAATATTTATGTAACATTTTAAATGCATATGGTTTTATAAACCTTGTCTAACGTACATTGTATGCTGACAATAATTACTAGAAATTGAAGTATATCATAAAAGATTGTATGAACCTTCAGAGAATTTCTAGCCTCTTCTATTATTTTACTGATATAACCACTTCAGAGTTTATAGAATGTCATTGCCAAACCATCTGAAAGAATAATGATTTTTTCCAGTTATATATTTATAATTGAAAACCAATCTTTACAGTGAACTTGCAAAATTGGTATTGATTTATAAACAAATAATTGCAAAATATTTCCAGATTATTATTTAAGCTCACTCAATAATCTCATTCTTTTTTTTCCCATGTGCCAAAAAACGTGTTAAGAGCTTTACTTTAGGTCAGGACTTCTCACTTGCATCACTCTTGACATTTGGGGCTGGAAAATATTTGTTGTATGGCCCTGTCCTGTGTGTCGTAGGATGTTTTGTAGCATATCTAGCTTTTATCTTCTAGATGGTAGGAGAGGCAATCAGAAATGCTTCCCGACGTTGCCACATGTCTCCTGGGCAGCAAAATTATCCCTGCTGAGAACCGCTGCTTTAGCTAATTGAATTCTCTCAATAATCCCATGAGGTATGTATTATTTTCTCCATTTTCTAGATGAGGTGATAGAAGCTTAAGGCGTTTAGCAATTTGCCAAGGTCACACAGATAGAAAGTAGAAATCAAATCAACTGCAGATCCCAATAATTTAATCATTGGATGATACTACCTTACTCAAAGACAAATGAACATAAAATCAAGTTCCAAGTATCCACAGAAATCTCCTCTGGCATAATGAAATGGAAAGACTCCTTTGAAAAGGGGCACGTACCATTCTCCTGGAAAGCTTTTACTCTATACATACAATGTATATGTCATTTTGAGTAGTGCTGCAGCCACAAGGAATACAAAAACTTTAGTGGCTTAAAACACAAAAGTCTGTTTCTGGCTCTTGTTATACTGTCATTATCATGCAACATGGGTTTTACACCATTATTTGGGGATGCAGGTCAAGGTTGAGGACCTGTGGGGGACAGACCCAACTCTGGCAGGGCAATAACAAAAATATATGGTGCAATTAAACATTTTTGCTCAGAAGTGACACAGATCCCTTCCATTCAGTTTACGTGGTCAAAGCAAAGTAGATGGCCAAGTGAGAACTCACCCGGCAGGGCACTATACCCTTCCCTCACAGAGGGGCCAAGTAGGGAGGGGCCAGAGGAAAAGTATTTTAATAAGGAAGATAGTAAATATTTTTGAAAAATAATACAACTTCATACAACTACATTGAAAAATGATGAGGTAATATCATCTAGTAAAACAATTTGTTTTTTACTCAAATTGCCCATATCTGTATGTTTCTTGGAGGCACCTATTTAGGAAAGTAACCCTAATGTAGCAGCCAGCTCTCAGAAATGGAATTGTGACATGTTCAACATTTACAACCTCAAAACAGTAATATAGCAGAGATACCACAAGACAAATGAATGTGGTCTCCTGATTCTTTCCTGATAACTCTCCTTTAGAGACTGAACAAAATCTTTTCCTTCTCTGTGAATCTGTTCCATGATTTATTAAATGAGAGCTCAAATAATTATTCAATTTCTACTGGATTACTAGGCTATTCTAATAAGAGGTAGATAAATTTCTAAGAGTATAGAGTTTTTGTGCTTGGTATTTGGTGAGAAAATATTGTATCAATCATGGGGGTCAGTGAGAAGATAACTCCCAAGCTATTCATGTTAATGCTTTCACCACACAAATCTTTTCCCACTCCACCTCTCTCCCTTGTTACTCCTCTCCCCCACAGTAATATACCCTACACTCTCTCAAGAAAGCTTATAATTAAAAATCATAGAAGGAGCTATAAAACAAAAAGTTCTATTCTTTTAAATGTTCTTATATATCAGTTATTTAGTGGAGTTACATAGACACATTTAACTTAAAGTATACTTGGGAGAAAAATAGAAGGATAGAGAGTAGAAAGGAAGAAGGGTAGGAAAGAGAGAAAAAGAGAGCATGCTACATTAAAGAAAATGGTAAATCCTTGACACTCCTCCCACTGAGACGTGAAATCTAAGTTTTCTACTCTTGAATTTGAACTGGCACTCGTGACTTTCTTGATTAATAGAATGAAACAGAAGTGACATTCTAGGACTTCTGAAAGTAGATAACTATATTTTTAAGCCCTACAGTTTCAGCCCAAGCCTTCTGGAACATTTAGTGTTATGTACTAAATTGTGTCCACTCAAAAGTTGAAGTCCTAACCCTTGGTACCTATAAATGTGACCTTATTGGAAATAGAGTCTTTGTAGTTGTAATTAAGAAGAGGTTTATATTGTATTACTGTGAGCGCTAAATTCAAAGATTGGTATTCTTATTACATATCTGGAGAAAGGTATTAGGAAACACAAAGACACACACTGAAGGAAGATGGCCATATGAGGACAAAGGGATAAACTGGAGTGATACAGCTACATGCCAAGGAATGCCAAGGATTGCTAGCAACTACCAGAAGTTAGGAAGAGGCAAGAAAGGACTCTTCTCTGGAGCCTTCAGAGAGAGCATGGGCCCACCAACACTTTGATTTTAGACATCTAACCTCCAAAGCTGTGAGAGGATAAATTTCTGCTGTATTAAGCCGCTCAATTTGTGGCAATGTACTATGTCAGCCCCAGGAAACCAGTACATTTGGTCTTGGAGTGCTCTCTCTGGGAACCAACACTCCTCACTATGAAAATCATGAGCCACCTCAGGAGACATGGGATGCTCATCAATAGCCCTAGCTGAGCTTCCGGTCAACAGCCAGGATCAAGTGCCAGACATTCCTATTGAAGCAACAGGTTGTAAGCGAAAAAGTCATCTTGAAGCTGAGGTCCTGAAGATTTGAGATGATCTGCCTAACAAACCCCTTCTAGAATTCCAGATCCACAACATTTTGAGAAAAATAAAATTGTTACTTCCACTATTAGGTTTTGGGGTAATTTGTTACACGGTCATAATTAAATGGAATAGAATCTGATACCTAAAAATGGGTTACATAATAAAAACATAAAATATATAGCCTTGGCTTTGGGACTAGGCAGCAGGCAGAAACTAGAAGGAATTTGAGCAGTAAAAGCTTGAGTGACAATGAGGAAAATATTATTAGATTCCAAAGAAAAGTGATTCATTGTTATACAGTGGCAAAATGTTTGGCAACCTGATTGCCCGCCATAGCACAAAAAATAAAGTTGGTTTAATTAACTTTTGATTCACCTAGAGAGATTTCTAGACACAGAGTATAATTTGCCAATTGGCCCAGCAAAACCTCTCCCAAATTTCTGACCAAGAAAATAATCAGCAAAATAAATGATGTTTTAAGCTACTATGTTTAGGGATAGAGAAATAGAAGAAAGGAGACAAGAGAACAGGAAAGGAGAGTGTGATAGATTAAGGATGATGACAAATCCTTGACACTCTTCCAATTGAGGCTGAAATTGAATTTCCTTACCCTTGAATCAGGACTAGTGTTACACAGCATTTATTACACAGCAGTGAATAACTGAAACAGGGGAAATGGTAGTAAAGGAATAAGAGAAGACCAGTTTAAATTGTGAATGATCTGGAGTGAGAATAAAATGTGAGCTATGTCTGTCTCTTAATGCTTGAGCACTTCATCATTTACACATTATTTAAATGTTTAAAGAGTTATGTACAGTCACAATATGGACACTAACACAAACCAACTACTTTGCAAGATGTTTGACCTAAGAAATAGCTATCTGCTTAATTCTAGAGGAAAATCTAACTGTTGCATTTACAGAGAAGTGCCATTTTTGTTTCTAACATGGTATCTCTCCCTATAGGATTTTTCAAGGCTAACTTCTTACCTTAGGCACCACTTTAGAACCTCAACTTGACCTCAGATATGACTTCATTATATCCTTTCAAATAGAAAGGATTCACACAAAGCAGAGCACTCCTGACACAAGTGTTTGAATAAGTGTTAAATGATGAAGATACAATCTAATACTTGTGCATTTCTTTATAGAGAAACTTCCTTATCCCTAAGTTTTTAAAGTGGCTCACGAGTTATATAATCAACAATCTATAAAAAATATGTAAGAATACAGAATAAGAGAAAATCCAAGTAGAATAAAAGTAATAAATTATAAAGAAATGCTCAAACATGCTATATAGTTATTAAACTAAATTTGATTCCGAGCTTTCAGACAGCTAAACAAAAAAAGGAAATACCTGTTGCATTTTTCTCATTGAAAGTGAGAAGGAAAAATTTTGTTGCAAAGGAGAAACAAAGTTATTCATGCCATAGAATTCTGAAAGTAATATTTCATAGGGAATAACTGTTAAGGGCACCAGGATCTCAATGACATCTCTGTAGGTAGCATCTTACACAGAAATACATTTCTGTTAACTACTAGATTTCTTCAAGATTTTCTCAGTGACTAAGAACATAATTCCAAAGCTTAGTTCAGTCATAGAAACACACAAGACCAAGAAAACATGTCCAAAGTCACATCTCTTTTTTTTTTTTTTTTTTTTGGAAAGGGGCTTTCTCTAGTATACTCTGAGCTATTCAAGGCGGGAGGGAAAGCATGTTTTTCTTTTCAGTGCTTTCTGAGAGCACATCTGAGTCAAAGGTTGCTCCTATAAAATAAATAAATTAATTAATTAAAATAAATTAAAAAAAAACACAATCATTTCCTTTCACAGTTGTTAGATTACCTCATCTTCAGACTCAAAAAAAATGACAATGAGATTCTTTTATGTTGTATTGGAATACATAGTATACTTCATAAAAGTGTGTGTTCATATATGGGATTCTGGCAAAGGAAAAGCTACTATTACTGTGGGAGTTTTCTGGATACACTTCTCCTTTTCACAATGCATCACAGTGTGAAATGTTTATAGCTCATAGCTCGGTTAAACATTAAAATATCTGAAAAGGTTTATAAAATACCAAGACCACCAGCATTGTTAAAAATAGGCATCATTAGAAGTAACCGTAGTATTAAATCTGAGCTGTAGGATGGGAAGAGGAAATCATTGCACGAGTTTGGTGGAGATTTGCAGAGAGTGCTTCACAAGGCTGTTTAATGCTTAGGCAGCTGACTTTTATGGCTATCTCAGGGGCCAGATTTGACTAAAAATCTCCCTGGTCTTCCCTCCACATTCTGCTAAAATGGAATGAAGCATCTAGGCAGAGATTTAATGTCTTAACTAACTATTTGCAAAATCGAAACCGAAAATGCTACAGAGCAGCCTGGTGAGAACACTTTCTGCCACAGTAAGGAGCAATTTGTGCTGTTCTTCGGGGGAAGAAGGGCCAATGGCGGCCAATCCCATCTACCTTACAGAGCCTTAGGAGTGCTTGGGTGGCAAGAGGAGAAGATTAGACTGGGAAAAGTGCTTAGAGGCTGATGTTGTGGAACAATGGATGTATTCTCATCAAAACAACTGATACTTTTATGAGTATGTAACTCAGACAAATGGACAAGATCAAACAAGAACCTAAAGGGCAAAGACTGAGTGCTTTCCCACAGGGAGCTTATGACTGAGCCAAGAAGAGACTATTGAGATGTGTCCTAACAAGTCATCTGGTCTGGTGGCTTTCAAATTCTCCTAGTTCTAGAAGAGTCACTCAGAGGCTACCTTGGGAGAGAAAGACAAGTTCGGCAGAAAAGTTTCTAGTTTTAAATAGGATAGTTCTACTCAATATGTCCTACGTAGTGTTTAAAAAAAAAAAACTCACTTAATGTTAGTCCATTGATAATAAACTTTGAAGGCCTTTTTTAAAAAAATGATTAGTCATTTGTGATAGAAATCTGTTGCTTTGTTTCTCAGCATCTATTTTTCTCTTTCGGTCCCTGGTAGCCTGAAGGCACCGTGATTCCTTCACTGTCTGTGACTCAGGAGGAATTAACCTTACCATTGACTATAGTAGTAAAAAGAGCTGATAAATTTATTAAATTCAGTCTCTCTGGCCACAGTAACTGGTTAGGAAAATAGTGTATGACTCAAGGCTGATCAAACGGAGCCCAAAAGACTCAGTTCATGGTTTTTTCTTTTAATTATTGGAGTGACATTAATAAAATCAAATGTTTCAAGTGTACCGTTCAGTAGTCTATCATATATATATTGCATTGTGTATTATAAGCTTATATATTAATGGTTAAGGATTAACAAAAAAAAACCCAAAACACTCTAAAAGCAGAAGTAGCTACCACAACTCAGTTCAAGGTTTTATGAGTGCTCTCAGGTTAGAGAAAGTTTCATCTATCGGAATTACTAAAAGGATGGAATTGAGCCGGAAGTTGCTGGAGAACACCTCCTGAGAATGGTGCCAAACCCAGGGGAAAGAACGCCTGTGTTCTGCTCTGTCCAAAGCCAGCACTACCCCTGGTGTTCTAGTTATATGACAAATAAACAAGTTCCCACATTTAAAAGTTTGTTTCCTCTCCTTTGCAACGTAAGAATCATGCCTCATATCCCATGTTGATTTTAAAGACAGAGAGAGTTGAAGTCCTCATTAGGTCGAGTGATTTGCTTAGGGTGACAAAGTTAGTAAGTAGCTATACCCAATCGGAATCCAGGGATTCTGACACTTGGCCTAGTGCTTCTTCCACTAAAATCATCTCAGATGTTTTAGGCAGTATGTACTCACAGACTGAGTGGAACTTTAAACACAGTGCTATTTTAAAAAACTGAGCTAAATATCTAAAAAAAAAAGAAAAAAATCACATCTTATTTTATATTTACCAGAGAAATGCATAATCTAAAAGAAACATGTAGTGGATCACTTCATTGTGCTTGTGAATTGATCTTTTCATACATTGTGACTTGAATATTTGATTTCATTTTAATGGATTCTTGTCAGTCCAAGATTGTGGTTCAGATACCCTCAGAAGGCCTCCTTGAATCATCAATGCCTTGTGAACACATGTTGGCTCTTTGAGAGTGTGCTTTTGCTCATTGACTCTTTAGCCCTCTCCTTCAAAATAGAAATACAGTAGTGGTAATTGACCATGTCAACATAAAACCAATTATTTTGTGTCAATTGTAATTCAGATAATCCTCTCTCAGCATCTCTCTTCCTATTTTCACTTATTTTAGGTAAGAAAGTTTTACATATGTATGTGCTCGTACAACATACAATTGACCCTTGAACAACATGGGTTTGAAGTGCACAAGTCCATTTATATGTGAATTTTTTTTCAATAAATATATTGGAAAAATTTTAGGAGCTTTCCTTACTACCAAGAAGCAGCTGTGTGGATTACACTAGGCTACCACCAAGCAAGCATACTAATGATCCTTCATTATCAGCGCATGAACCACTATATCTGTGAATACATACGAATCTCTTTTTCACATCATTTTTTCATTTTTGATGTTGTGTTAGTAATGTGTATAACATAGACAGTATTTTATATCACATAAGACAATATTGATATAGACACTGACAGATGATTCATCTTGTAAACAGATGATGTAAATTTATGGTATTGACATAGTATAGTACTGTAAATGTATTTTCTCTTATAATTGTCTTAGTAACATTTTTTTCTATCTTTATTGTAAAAATACAATATATAAGACATATACAAAATATGCATTAATCTACTGTCCACATTATCAGTAAGGCTCTGGTCAACAGTAGACTACTAAATCGTTGAGGAGTCAAATGTTATTGGTGGATTTTCAACTGTGCAGGGGTTAGTGCCTCTAACCCCCTCATTTTTCAAAGGTCAAGTGTAGTTCCTTTTGTTCTATAATTAACTAGCTGCCCTGTTGTAACAGGGCATTTCAGTGTAGAAGTCACTTGTAGAAATCTGCTTTATAAATGTTTTTGTCTATGTTTTTCCAAAAACTGTGTGAAAATGTTCAAGGTAAACAATTTCTATTCAAATAGTAATTCTTACAAATGTTCAAAGATGAGAAGCAAAACTTGATATTAAAAAAAAATTATCTCTATAAAAAACATATTGATCTATAGGTTTATGCAAACCCAGGGGCCATCCATATTGTATAGTTAATGCAAATTTTCCAAACTTTCTAGGGAGTCTATAAAAATATTTTAAGATATGAACCTTTAGATGAAAACATAATTCCCTAAGTATGACTCAGTAAATAGATGGAATAAAATATTGCCTCCTTTGATAATTTTGTCACTGTTATCATAATTCTACATAAAATAGAAGCATAGTGTGATGAAAAACAGTTTGAACTTGGGACACAGACCCAGTTTAAATCAGAGTTCAACTGGAAATTTACCAGAAGAGACCTTGGGCAAGTTACCTAAACTCTCGGAAGCTCAGTATTAATTGATGGTTATATGGCATCCTTTGTGCCCTTCTCAGAGAATTCTTTATCCCTTAGCCCAAGTTCCAAATGTCTGATTGGGTAGAAGGGCACATGGTCTTATCCTAAATCTTTCTCCTTTCCCTTATATTCAATTAAAATCTGAC
This sequence comes from Pteropus medius, assembly GCF_902729225.1. NCBI lineage: Eukaryota > Metazoa > Chordata > Mammalia > Chiroptera > Pteropodidae > Pteropus > Pteropus medius. Next base: position 4,928,221 of record NW_024349222.1, on the reverse strand, counting down.
CTCTCTTATTTTTGTTGTTGTTGTTGTTGTTTGTTTGCATGTTTTCCTCTCTCCCTCCCTTGCACTGCTCCTTCTTTCACTTGCTTTTCTTTCTGAGTTGGTCTTATTCTCCTCTTTTTAAACTGCCTTACATGGAATTATACCTCTATCTCAAATTCTTTCTTTCCTGTTATTATTTTCAAGCCCAGCATGTTTTTGGCATATCACCTTCTGCATCATGCTACATTTCAATGTTAGCTTCAGAATTTATCTTACAACCAAATGATCCAGCAAAGGGAAAGACAGAGTACAGAATAACTTCTGAGGCCCTGTGGAAGGAAGGAAGTGGCACTTTCAATAAAGGATTAGTTGGGGGAAGTAGGGGAGAAATCACTCTATAGAACCATTAACTCAATTAAATATACAGATTTCAGAAATCTTTGGTATAAACAAATGGGACCATCGGAATAGATAATGAAGAAATAAATAGAAACATTTAGAAGGACAGAAGTGAGTAAAGAAAAAGGACTTTGGGAACTGAGAAAAAGAGTTACCTTAACCTGATTTTTATCCATTTTCTCTGTAGAATCCATAAACCCTCAAGTAGAACTGGCCTGTTTTGCAGAAAGAGATAGCTGGGAAACCTCTGCTTAAGTGAACAGAGAGAACAGAGAGGATCTTCTTGATAAAAGCTATCTTGAATATCCTCTTCAAAATAGTCTCAATTTAGTCATAGCACAAGCTTTTATAAAATCCTCAAGTTATAATAGAAATGTGGAAGAACTTAATTATATTTGATGAGAGACAGCCAGCCTATTTTTTTTTTAAATTTGAGAGTTGAGAGGGTTAAATGCAAAGCTAAGACAAAAAAATTTTATTTTCCATACAACTTTTGATACAATCCATTCAGTGAAAACAATATTTACTTTGCCCCATTATTTATTATTAATCAGAGGTCACATTAAAATTTTAGAAGCCAGTATACTTTTAGTTGATGGAATGAAAAGAGATTTATCTTTTTTAATTTCCACTCATCAGAAGCTTTATTGATATAAATTTACTAAAATTTTAAGAAAAATAATAATTTGTGATTTAATTTTTCAAAACTTCCTTCTAACATAGGGTGATTTTAGGGACACACTACAGTAAGGATATGCTAGGTTATGTTATAATAATAAATCACCTCCAAATATCATCGCCTTCTGATAACAATTATTTTATTGTTCATTCTACACATTCATTCTGGATCAGCTGGAGCTTTGCTCTGAGGATGATTAAACAATCACTATTTTGAACACTTTAGGATTTCATGTTTCTGTGTAATGTGCTAACTACAGAGATGTTTTGAGATCATTGTGTCCTCAGTGACAATTCACTAAGGAATATTATTTTCAGAATTCTATAACAAAGCAATATACATAGTGATTATATGAAAATAAGAATATATACATATATATATATATATATATATATATATATATATATATATATATATACTTACCAAGGTACAGAATAGCGCTATGTAAGCATACATAAAAGAAACTGGAAAGAGTGGTTGATTTGGGGGAGAACTAGATAGCTCCAAACAGAGTTGGATACAGAATTACTTTTCACTTTATATCTATCAATATATTTTTATTTTTGTGCTATGTGTATGAATTTTCTGCTAATGGTAAATAGATACTAAAATAATTATCTTTAAATGCCTCTTGTTAGGGCTAGGGTACAAAGAATATGAACATGAAATATTATAAAGTCAGTTAGTTCATTCAGGAATAAAGCTCATGCCACTGGTCTCGCCACTTTGAATCAACACCTGCAACGATAAATCCCAAATGATACAGAATGACTCAGACAGTAAATTATGATTTCCAAAACATTAGAGGTTTCCACCAAACAGTCCCCTCACTCCACTTCAACATACACACTAAGAGAAAGAAAGAGAAAGAGAATTTTACAGAATCTCAGCTCATGGAGAAACTTGGAAGACATCTTGTTAAATTCTGTATATTAAAGAATTTTTAAACTGTGTTCTATGTTGCTGTAGAGTCCACTTGGGGTATAAGAAGGTAGCTAGAATCAGCTCATGCTCCAACTAGGGCAGCTCTGTGTTACATAATGAGTTTTTACCATACGTTTTTGTCTGAAGAAATGATTGTAAAAATGTTTGAAGGTCACTGATGTGAGCATCTCCTTTATAACATGGTGATAAGAAACAATCTAACTTCTGCAGAAGGACCTTAAATGCTAGGGAATTCACCATCTCATCATGTGCTTGGGCAGCTCCAACTTTTAGAAAGTTTCTCTTACACTAAGCCAAAATCTGCCCCCCTGTAACTTTGATCAATTGGTTCACATTGTTGCTTTGGGCTATTTAATTGCTGGTAGAGATTTTAGTTGCTTCCCTGAAGGCAGAAGACTTAATGTTTTGTAACTACTATTGATCTTTGGCCAGCTTTGGCCTGTAGCTGGGCAGCTAGATAATTTATTTCTCTGTGAGGTTCTCTGATATATTTCTGGGCTACATTTTCTGTTTTACTTCTTGAAGCTTTCATTTCTTGAAGAAATTTGAACACACAATCTTTTGGGGGGCTATCTATGGGCTACACAATTTTAACACAGATACTAATTAGCAGTTAATTATTAAATGAGTAGGTGAGAGGGCACAGATACATATTTACAGCTCAAATGAAAGCTTGGAATAATTTAGATTAAATATTATGAAAATCTTTATAATAGTAATATTAGAAAATCAAGTAATGGAACATGTTGCCAAGAAAGGTTGCATAATGACTGTCACTAGAGGTATTCAAGGCAGAAATAGCCACCTGTTGGAAAATGACAGTTTGTAGCTAATTACATCTTCTAGTTATCATCTGTGAATATTTATCCAGACTACACTCTTCAGGTTACTTGAAATTTTTGTGATTTTAAAAGGCTCAATTTAAGCATATTCATGTAAATGCATGCCTGAACTACCTTATCAATGCTACTTTTTAAAAATTCTTTTAAATGTTTAGAATTTTCAGTCCTCAACTCAATCCTCAGGAAATAATCTGAAAAAGAAAAATAAAAACATGAAAACGTTCACTCACTGTAGCTTTATTTATGGGAGTACATAACTTATAAACAAACTAAATGTCAAAACATAGTAAAATGGTTAATAATTTATGGTATATGCATGCAAGGAAATATTGGGTAACCAATTAAGTTATATTTATAGTTTGTAATAACATAGAAAATCTTACTGTTATAATACTAAGTTGAAAATCAAGGACTTAAGTTGCATACAAACATGATTTCTTTGAAAAAAACTGAATAGAAAAAAATGGTGTAGCGTTTCCAGCAAAATGAAGGAATATTTTAAAGTAGACTACCTCCTCTGCTACAAACATGTAGAAAGGCCAGATGAAAATATATATGAAAAACAAACATAAGAAATTTAATCAAAATTAAAATTTAATAAAAGAGGAAAAAGAAAATTCCCAGATGCTTAAATAAAGAAGGAACTCAAAACTAGTATCATCAGCTCTAATTTATGCTGATAGACCTAGAAGAACAGTGCCTCTGGGTAGGGCTTAGAAATAGGGGGCAAAGGCTTTAACACTCCTAAATGCGGTATGCACATGTACATAGCTGTAGGTCCATTCCAACCATGAAGATAAAACTGGATTATTCATAAAGCTAGAACTCTAAAAATCCCCAATATGAGGATAATTTAAAAGCTGCAAACAGTCCCATAGAAACAAGAAAGAGACTTGCTAATTGCTCTAGGCTCTGGGTGGGTAGAGTGAGGTAAAGAATATTTTCCTCAAACCTTTGCCATGCTCATATGTGAAATCCAAATGTATATAACCTGGAAAGTGCAGAAATCCTGGTCTAAAATCAAAGATACACCTGGGGCTCAGCAGAAGGAAATAGCAAAAAGCCATGTAGGTATTCTCTACTGCTTATGGTACATAGGACTTGTAAATGAAAACAACCCTATCTGAAGTTGAGTTTACATAAAATTTACAAACAAAACACAAAATAAACAAATCCAGAAAGGAGCATCTACGAATATAAGAAATAGGTGTGGCACTCAAAGTACAAGAAATAATATAACAAAGTGAGACAATAAAAGTAGTATATTTGAAGAACTCAAAAGGATTAAAAGAGATCTAAAAGACATAAAGAAACAAAATGATGCTCTAAAAAATTAATGGGCAGATTTGAATAGGTACAAACAGAAATGTTAAACAAATATTAGATATAATTAGTGGGTTGTTGGGTTGATATAAGGAAATCATCTAGAATGCAGCCCAGAAAGATAAGATGTAAAATATGCAATGAATATTAATAGGAATAGAAAATTAAATTAGAAGGTTCAAAATAATTTACATGGCCACTCCAAAAAAAAAGAAAGAACAAAAGAACCAAACTATCAGGAAGAAAAAATATATTAAAAAATAATGAAAGATAATTCTACTAAGAAAAACATGAAACTTTGGGTTGAATTCTCTAAAATAACTGATAGAAAAAAAATTCATTCTGGGTCATATATATTATGTTTACATGTAGAGCACCACAGAAGGAAAAGACAAACATCTTAAATGCTATCAAAGAAAAAAGGCAAATTATCTACAATGGAAGGACAATTAGAGACAACAAATATCTCAGATCAAAGTCAGAAACCATAAGTCAGTGGACTCATATCTTCAAAGAACTAAGAGAAAGAAACACAAACCTAAAAAGCCTATGCTCAAAAAGAATGAAGGCAAAATAAAAACATTTTCAGGATAAAAATGACTTGGAAAACTTAAAAATCACTGATAATCAGTACAAAATATACTACAGAAAGAGGAAATTAAACCTTTAAGGAAGATGTGGAATGAAAGAAGTAATTTGTACACAGAAACCGATAAAGCTATGGATTAATCTATACTTTCCTTTAAGATACCCACCCTAGGTATAATAACAAATAAAGATTGAAAATAGTGGATGAAAACTGATGAACAAGAAGTTAAGGCAAAAGGCATTAGGGGAAAAGAGAAACGTTTAATAATGATTAAAGGAATAATTCGACATGAAGATATCATAATCTTATTGGACTAAGATAGACACAAAAACATAGCATCGAAAATCAACAAAACATCATTGTAGAACTAATAATATTAGAAGACTTTCCTTTTAAGGGCCTCAGTTTCTCCCAACTTGGCTCTCAGTTTCATATATAAAACCACAGATATTAAGAAATGTATTATGTATTAAGTAGGAGGATGTTTTGTAAAAGGATCAATTTTATAGGTTGAGGTGAAAATATTTTCTTTGGCACACTTTATCAAGTACCTGAAGAGTGGAATAGAAATGATACAAAACTAGGTTCCAGAAAGGAACAGTGATAATGGAAACTTAACTATGAATCAAACTAAGGGCAACATATCTGTATCCTCTCAACTACAGAATATTTACTAGCTGTCCCTGCAGAAGAGATTTGCCTACATAAGTCTCCCTTTTCCTGATCGTCCTTGCATCTGCTCTCTGGACTTCTCTCTCCTCTCTACTGATTAAAGAATATTCAAGGAGATCCATGGCTGCTGAAATCTGCCTTCACTTTCCAGTTGCAATAGCCTTCTTTATCCCTGTCCCACGAATTACTTGGTGAGATTTATACTTTGTGAGTGACCCTAACTGCATGTCTTTCCCCAATTTCCCACTTGATTAGACCAAGCTTATGGGAGGAAGCAACAGCATTCTCTATCACTCTGAAGGTATGATATTTATTCCATGTTATCCTACTCTCTCCTGTAACTATAGAATTTCTGCATCATATCCAAAATTATATGAAATTTGCTGTGCAGTATACATAATATCATCAGTTTGCCCTTGTATGTGGACACAGTTTGTGAATGTCACTTGTCTCTTGGTGAGAATGAATTTATTCTAAAGGTGGGTTAGGGAATTTCAGGTACATCCATGAGATCGAACTTGTTATATTGAAAATCAAATATTCTATATCCTTACTAATTTTTTTTTTATCCGCTGCTTCTATTAGTTGCCAGGAGAAAATTGTCCTTAGTAAGATTATGGAATTGGTTGACAGGGTCAAAATTTTATAAAATATTAAGCTTGATCTAATGCACATGTACAGAAACTTACATGTCATTAAAAGCAATTTTTTTCTTTTCCAGAATACAAGAATCATTCCTAAAAATTGAACATTCCTAAAAATTGTACAACAAAGAGAGTCTTAGTAAGTATAAGGACAACTATCTTACAAAATAGGGTCTTTGATGATTATGTTAGAAATTAACAAAAAAAATGGCAGAAATAAAACTTAGAAATTAAACTGTCAAGTATTTAATATGTTAAAGTAGAATTCACAACAGAAATAGTTACCTATTTAAAATGATAAAAACTCTATGTCTCTAGAAATTAAGTCTGCATTTATAGAGAAATTTACTGCCTTAAAAACATATAATAATACAATGATAGTCTAATCACCAAATAGTATTAAGCAAATGCCAATATATACACTAAAATATAGACTGCTGCCTCATACCAAATAAAACAATAAATTAAAAATATATTCATCAGTGTAAATATAAAAAGTATAAATTTTGAACTCTTGAAAGAAAATACTGGAGAAAGTCTTTATGAAAATAAGACAGAGATAGATTTCTTAAAGAAGACAAAAAGTGTGCACCATAAATTAGATTTTTTTACAGATTCGATTATATTATTTTTAATGTACCAAAGACACCATATGTCAATCTTAAAATATCAACAGCAAACAGGGAGATGATATTTGCAAGACACAAAATAATCAAAATTAATTGACTTACATATACATTGAAATCAATATAAAAGTCAAAAGATAGTATAGAAGAAAATTGCAAGAATATGGACAGGCAATAAAAGAGGAAATAAAATGGCTACTATATTTATGAAGAGATAGTTAACCTTATTAATAGTCTGAGGTCTATAAATTAAAACAACAATGAAGTAACAGCACATTATTGCATATAGCCAAAAATAAATACATAAAAATATGAAAATGCCACTTGCTGACAAGGACAGAGAAATGCACTATGGCTTCCCCAGCAGGAAGAACTGTATATTTTATATCAGCTACTGAGAATAATTTGGCATTACTAAGTTGTAAATAGCCAGTGTATGTACATTGCACAATAATGCATTAAAAGATTATTTATAATATCAAAAAAAAGTAAAAAACAACCTATTCATCAATAGGAGAAAGGATAAGTGTGTACTATTTATACAGTAAAATATTTAAAATAAGTTTAAGTGAATGAATTGCATAAACATGATTAAACAAATGAATATGGAAAACAATGTTAAGTGAGAAAAGATGCCAAAATATTTGTACAAAATATTTATATAAAGTGTAAATATATGCAAATCAGAGCTCTATATGTTTTTGTCATGGATATATGTGTCGTTTACATGGTAAAATTACACACACATACCTCAAGGTAGTCAGAAGGGAGGGACTGCAATAAGATGGCAGTGACGTGCAACTGGGTATTCGATTATAGATTTGAAATTTTGAAATGAAAAAACAGTATCTAAAGCAATTACGTAAAACTTCACATTTGGTAAATCTGAGTTGTGAATACATTTTTTGTGTGTGCATGTGTGATTACGTATAGTCTGTTGTACACTGGAAATAATCTAGAATTTTTAAAGTTTATATTAAAAATAAAGATTTCTTTTGGTGAAAGGAAGTACATCAAAATGTTATTAGTAGGTGTGTCTAGGTGAAAGAATTACAGATTTTTGTTTTATACTTCCTTTTATATCTAACTTTTTTCTAATATTTCTTTAATGAGAATGTTTTACTTTTATTATTAGAACGAAATTTTTTTATTTAAAAAGAAAGTGTACCTAAAGCTCTCCTCTGAAGATTTCTTCAGAAACTAAGATTCCATCACACTGAAAGTAAAAAGCTAAAGAGAGTGTTATTTCTTTGAAAAGTTAACTAAAGTATATTTGGATTGCCTTCAGTCCCATTATGAGGACTGCCTTTACTTTGTAACTGCTGATAGGATGCTAATATTTATTATCATCAGAATCGGTGGAATGGAATGAGTCTTTCTTGGCAATGAAATTCAGGTTCCTGAGGAATAAAACTTCCCCCAAAATGCAAATGGTCAAATTGAGTACACCATTTTTTTTCTCTATATTTCTAAAGACCATATAATTAAGGCAGTTTGCTTTGCTAAAATCAGATCAGTGTCTCCTGCCTGACACTTGTTTGCCTGGACTTATAGGGAGGACTTTTATAAGTATGTCTCATAATACAAGGCTCTTAAATTTATGTATTCTGATTTTTCGAAAATGGTAGGATTTTTGTACTGAGTTAAACACCAACGTGTCAAAGGAGAAAATGGATTTCTGATCAGTAGAAAGCATAGCTGTGTATCCATATCTTCTCTAGCACCCAGTCACGCTTATTTGAT
>NW_024349222.1:4701996-4919769 GCF_902729225.1 Pteropus medius | reverse complement strand
AAAAGAATGAAGGCAAAATAAAAACATTTTCAGGATAAAAATGACTTGGAAAACTTAAAAATCACTGATAATCAGTACAAAATATACTACAGAAAGAGGAAATTAAACCTTTAAGGAAGATGTGGAATGAAAGAAGTAATTTGTACACAGAAACCGATAAAGCTATGGATTAATCTATACTTTCCTTTAAGATACCCACCCTAGGTATAATAACAAATAAAGATTGAAAATAGTGGATGAAAACTGATGAACAAGAAGTTAAGGCAAAAGGCATTAGGGGAAAAGAGAAACGTTTAATAATGATTAAAGGAATAATTCGACATGAAGATATCATAATCTTATTGGACTAAGATAGACACAAAAACATAGCATCGAAAATCAACAAAACATCATTGTAGAACTAATAATATTAGAAGACTTTCCTTTTAAGGGCCTCAGTTTCTCCCAACTTGGCTCTCAGTTTCATATATAAAACCACAGATATTAAGAAATGTATTATGTATTAAGTAGGAGGATGTTTTGTAAAAGGATCAATTTTATAGGTTGAGGTGAAAATATTTTCTTTGGCACACTTTATCAAGTACCTGAAGAGTGGAATAGAAATGATACAAAACTAGGTTCCAGAAAGGAACAGTGATAATGGAAACTTAACTATGAATCAAACTAAGGGCAACATATCTGTATCCTCTCAACTACAGAATATTTACTAGCTGTCCCTGCAGAAGAGATTTGCCTACATAAGTCTCCCTTTTCCTGATCGTCCTTGCATCTGCTCTCTGGACTTCTCTCTCCTCTCTACTGATTAAAGAATATTCAAGGAGATCCATGGCTGCTGAAATCTGCCTTCACTTTCCAGTTGCAATAGCCTTCTTTATCCCTGTCCCACGAATTACTTGGTGAGATTTATACTTTGTGAGTGACCCTAACTGCATGTCTTTCCCCAATTTCCCACTTGATTAGACCAAGCTTATGGGAGGAAGCAACAGCATTCTCTATCACTCTGAAGGTATGATATTTATTCCATGTTATCCTACTCTCTCCTGTAACTATAGAATTTCTGCATCATATCCAAAATTATATGAAATTTGCTGTGCAGTATACATAATATCATCAGTTTGCCCTTGTATGTGGACACAGTTTGTGAATGTCACTTGTCTCTTGGTGAGAATGAATTTATTCTAAAGGTGGGTTAGGGAATTTCAGGTACATCCATGAGATCGAACTTGTTATATTGAAAATCAAATATTCTATATCCTTACTAATTTTTTTTTTATCCGCTGCTTCTATTAGTTGCCAGGAGAAAATTGTCCTTAGTAAGATTATGGAATTGGTTGACAGGGTCAAAATTTTATAAAATATTAAGCTTGATCTAATGCACATGTACAGAAACTTACATGTCATTAAAAGCAATTTTTTTCTTTTCCAGAATACAAGAATCATTCCTAAAAATTGAACATTCCTAAAAATTGTACAACAAAGAGAGTCTTAGTAAGTATAAGGACAACTATCTTACAAAATAGGGTCTTTGATGATTATGTTAGAAATTAACAAAAAAAATGGCAGAAATAAAACTTAGAAATTAAACTGTCAAGTATTTAATATGTTAAAGTAGAATTCACAACAGAAATAGTTACCTATTTAAAATGATAAAAACTCTATGTCTCTAGAAATTAAGTCTGCATTTATAGAGAAATTTACTGCCTTAAAAACATATAATAATACAATGATAGTCTAATCACCAAATAGTATTAAGCAAATGCCAATATATACACTAAAATATAGACTGCTGCCTCATACCAAATAAAACAATAAATTAAAAATATATTCATCAGTGTAAATATAAAAAGTATAAATTTTGAACTCTTGAAAGAAAATACTGGAGAAAGTCTTTATGAAAATAAGACAGAGATAGATTTCTTAAAGAAGACAAAAAGTGTGCACCATAAATTAGATTTTTTTACAGATTCGATTATATTATTTTTAATGTACCAAAGACACCATATGTCAATCTTAAAATATCAACAGCAAACAGGGAGATGATATTTGCAAGACACAAAATAATCAAAATTAATTGACTTACATATACATTGAAATCAATATAAAAGTCAAAAGATAGTATAGAAGAAAATTGCAAGAATATGGACAGGCAATAAAAGAGGAAATAAAATGGCTACTATATTTATGAAGAGATAGTTAACCTTATTAATAGTCTGAGATCTATAAATTAAAACAACAATGAAGTAACAGCACATTATTGCATATAGCCAAAAATAAATACATAAAAATATGAAAATGCCACTTGCTGACAAGGACAGAGAAATGCACTATGGCTTCCCCAGCAGGAAGAACTGTATATTTTATATCAGCTACTGAGAATAATTTGGCATTACTAAGTTGTAAATAGCCAGTGTATGTACATTGCACAATAATGCATTAAAAGATTATTTATAATATCAAAAAAAAGTAAAAAACAACCTATTCATCAATAGGAGAAAGGATAAGTGTGTACTATTTATACAGTAAAATATTTAAAATAAGTTTAAGTGAATGAATTGCATAAACATGATTAAACAAATGAATATGGAAAACAATGTTAAGTGAGAAAAGATGCCAAAATATTTGTACAAAATATTTATATAAAGTGTAAATATATGCAAATCAGAGCTCTATATGTTTTTGTCATGGATATATGTGTCGTTTACATGGTAAAATTACACACACATACCTCAAGGTAGTCAGAAGGGAGGGACTGCAATAAGATGGCAGTGACGTGCAACTGGGTATTCGATTATAGATTTGAAATTTTGAAATGAAAAAACAGTATCTAAAGCAATTACGTAAAACTTCACATTTGGTAAATCTGAGTTGTGAATACATTTTTTGTGTGTGCATGTGTGATTACGTATAGTCTGTTGTACACTGGAAATAATCTAGAATTTTTAAAGTTTATATTAAAAATAAAGATTTCTTTTGGTGAAAGGAAGTACATCAAAATGTTATTAGTAGGTGTGTCTAGGTGAAAGAATTACAGATTTTTGTTTTATACTTCCTTTTATATCTAACTTTTTTCTAATATTTCTTTAATGAGAATGTTTTACTTTTATTATTAGAACGAAATTTTTTTATTTAAAAAGAAAGTGTACCTAAAGCTCTCCTCTGAAGATTTCTTCAGAAACTAAGATTCCATCACACTGAAAGTAAAAAGCTAAAGAGAGTGTTATTTCTTTGAAAAGTTAACTAAAGTATATTTGGATTGCCTTCAGTCCCATTATGAGGACTGCCTTTACTTTGTAACTGCTGATAGGATGCTAATATTTATTATCATCAGAATCGGTGGAATGGAATGAGTCTTTCTTGGCAATGAAATTCAGGTTCCTGAGGAATAAAACTTCCCCCAAAATGCAAATGGTCAAATTGAGTACACCATTTTTTTTCTCTATATTTCTAAAGACCATATAATTAAGGCAGTTTGCTTTGCTAAAATCAGATCAGTGTCTCCTGCCTGACACTTGTTTGCCTGGACTTATAGGGAGGACTTTTATAAGTATGTCTCATAATACAAGGCTCTTAAATTTATGTATTCTGATTTTTCGAAAATGGTAGGATTTTTGTACTGAGTTAAACACCAACGTGTCAAAGGAGAAAATGGATTTCTGATCAGTAGAAAGCATAGCTGTGTATCCATATCTTCTCTAGCACCCAGTCACGCTTATTTGATACAATTTACACCTAAATTAGTTATATTTTTAGAATTTTTTTGCAAGAGTTATATCTAAAAATTACATTTGCTCCATAGACATTTAATATACCACTGGATGATTATTGATTTTTTCAAGGTCTTTCAAAACTTTGATATTTTTAAGAGGAACTGTCACCTTCAGCATCTCTTTCCCTAGAGTGAGAAAAAATGATTTTATCATGTGCAATGGGCTTAAGCAGCAGGCAAACCTTTTAGACTGATCACGTATTCTCAAGATTACTTGGGGTTAATTAAAAATGATACTGTAATGTTATGTGAAGTATAAGCTTGCCTTCCTAGAATAGAGGAGAAACGAATAATCAGTTTTCTCAGTTTTGCCAAGTACTTTACAGACATCATAAAAGAAGACTGTGAGACCAGTTGTTTCTAGAAGAAAATAGCGGTAGGAAAATTGTACTTTTCTAAAAATCTTAGGTTTTGATCTTTCAAGGTATCACTTCATTTATAAAACACACACACACACACACACACACACACACACACACACACACACATACAGCCTGAATTAGATATTCTATTGACATGTTTTGAAAGGAGGGAAGATTAAGCTAAGTGTTTTGAGATTCAAACCGACTGTTCCTTGGTTTCTAATCATTGCAAACCTAATGTTTTAAATCATTAAGCCATTCCCTCTAGCTTACCATGGGAATATATTTCCATATAGTTTGCTGTGATATATTGAGAGAGATAAGAATTAAAATTCACTTGCCATTTAATTTTTCTCCCAAAGTGACTTAAAAAGGTCATCTAATGCCCACATTTCTCCTATTTCCAGAATATTTTCATTTCATCTCTCAAAAACCCTTGTGTCATGGTTATCTATTTGACTAGACTTTTAAGATTTCAGCATCATAGTTATATTTATTTGAATAAATCTAGAGTTCTAGCTGATTCTAACTAACAAAATATGGAAAAAACAGGAAATGGTAATATTTAACAACTCTAATTTATCATGAAGTAGGTTCCTTACACTGAACAGATCTCAAAATATTACAGGTGTTTGTTTTTAATTTTAATACCAGTTTATTCTTAAAACATCCTAAGTTATTGAGGTAACTTTGATCTAAAATAAGTTTTTTTACATGAATATTTATTTTCATTTATTTTTTCTGAACAACATATAAATTCCTCTCCGCCTCCCTGTCAATTCACAATTCCTCAACTTCTGACACTCTAGTATAACCAAAATGAAAAATAAATAATAAAGAAAGAAAGAAAAGAAACTAAAAGAGAAGTAAAAATGAAGCAAAAGCTGCAATTCAGAAACTCCAAAAGTGGAGTCTGGAGAAATTTCCAAATCAAGTAGGAGAGAAAACAGGAGTTTTGAGATAGGAATCTGATCATATTTGAGAGCCAACAGTTCTGAGCCTCACAGAACTTATAATTCGATGGACTCCAGAGCAAAGGAGCAAAAGAAATGTTATTCTACATTTCCTTCATAACCCCAGAACTTAGCATGTATCTGATATAGAACAAGTTCTCAATAAATAAATATCTGTGAAAATAAAAAAGAATATGTGAGTAAATAAACAAAAAATTAAAACCACAAACTCTAAGTATTTTTAAAGGGCTCTCTACATCCTAAAACCAAATCACAAACTCCCTCCTTTCCTTTTATCAGAGATTTCCTGGTTCAAGTTCTGATAAAGTGGCTCAGCAATGACTGAGGGATAAAACATTCCAACCAGCATCTGACCAAAGATTCTATATTTTAGGATGTGAAAGTATTCCCAGACATACTTGAGTGTATCTCAGTGTGTGTCACACTCAGGCCTACAACCCAAAGAATCTGATTCAGTGATTTAGAAATAGGACATAGAAATCTACATTTTTAACAAATACCTCAAATGATTTGGGTTCAGATAGTTTGGGAATTTCACTTTAAAAAAACAATAAAATGGGCCTTCAGTAAATACATCGAGTGAATGAATGAAACTTTATGAACATGGACCTGGTTAGACTCTATTGTTTTTGCTTCATTGGTGACAAACCAATTAAAGTTTTGGAGAATAGGCTTTCGACTGAAAGATAAAAATAACAATAGCAGCAATTTCTTAAGTGCTCACGAGTGTCATTCACAGTTGTTTGCCCTGGAAAATCATCTGTACCATAGCCACTAATGACCACCCATTTTGTAATTCCCTCTCCTTGAGACCCAAAGTAACTTTGACCTCCTTGATTCTGCTAAATATATGCTCAAGAGAAAGTACTAAAGATTTATGTGAGGGCATGGCATCAGGACCCTGGAGACATGTTGAGCCTTCTCTCCACCTCACCTCTCCATTTAGTAAAAAACAAAAATGAAACAAAACAAAGAAACAAAATGTGAAACATCACCCAATTTTCCTTAAACCACAGCATAATTTTCACCATAAAAGAAACTTTATTTAGAAAATAAAATAATCTCATTTACTCTGATTTTAAGTGTCTGCACACCCAAAATAATGGAGGGCACTGCCCAGGGCTCACAGTCCTCCTCCTCCACTCATTAAGACCCATAATCCTCATCTTTAGGAAGAATTTTCAGATGGAAAACCTTGATAGGTAATCCCTTCAAATCAGTTGTATTCTAAAAAGAAATAAAATCTGTATTCTCATCTACCATTTCAAACCAGCCAATTTATATCAGAGTCCCCCAGGTATGTATTTCATGGATATTTCCAAGGGTAAAGAAGTCATATGTCACCTCTTGATGTGCAGGCAATTGCACATGAAATACCTCTGTGGCTTGTTGCTGAAAAGTCACACCTCCAATCCACAGATCAGCTTAATTTAACCATTTTTTTTAACATGTTAATACATTTCTTCATTTTAAATTCCTGCTTAGTGGAAAGTTTCCCCACTGAACATCTGATTTAATTTTGTCTGCTTGGATGCCCTTTAGGTAACAGACACCATTCAGTATTGGAATTAGAAGCATTCTATTCATTTATCCCCCTGCAGCCAGAGAAAGAGAAAGAAGAGTGCAAAGAGGCAGAGACTCACACAACTCTAGATGCAGCAATTCTCCAGCCGCTGAGCAATGAGGTTTCATACGCTGCTGGAGGACCCATTCATCTTAATCCATCTGGAAAGAAGGCTACGCGCAATATTTCACTATCTAAGTACTTTCTGACAAATCTATTAATTATGCACTCAAACAAATTATTTGCTGCCTGTGGAGAATTGCTACTAGATTTTCTCTTGTGCCAGGAACCATGATCTCTTTTCTGCTTTTAACTCATTGCTGTCATTGACACAGTCATATTAGTCCCCTATTTTCAATCATCCATCATTTTAAATTTAGATATGGTCACTATTAGAGAGAAGGCAACATGACATCTAATAGCTGAAAGGCATTTCTTGCTTACTTCCTCACACCTTTCGTCTTCTGTTCTCCTTTACAAACTGTGTGGAAAATGTCCCTTCTCCACGCTAAACCAATAGATGAGTCCATTAGTCTATGGCTTACTGATGCTTCCCACCCACGACTTCTTTCCTCAGTTCTAAAGACAAGTCCTCCTCCATAACTCATGAATTATAACTTTATGAAATGTGCATCATGTTTGGAAAGAAAAAATAGAGTTGCAATTTATTCTCACTAATTTGATGATTATACTCAGGTTCTAATATCATTTACAGATCTTAAATTATTTTTTTAAAAATTTCATTTCCTAGTCTTACAAGTACTACATGCAATTATAGAAAAATGTTTAAAATGATTAGAAAGAGATAAAAATTTTAAAAACACCCTTAATACTACCTTTTTAAAAAGTGTGTATGTCTTGCTAGTCTTTGTATTATATATTTAAAATGTATGTACTACATATTGAAAAATATATGTATATATAATTTTATATGGATTTTTTTCTTATCATTTCATATATATTTTCTACATTTTTAAGACCTTCACATATATTGAGAAAAAAACTATAATTAAAGCCAAAATCTTCTCCCAATCCACAAATCCTCTCTAAAAGACAGGAGAAAGGAGACACTTTTATTATTGAACAAGCATTAAACCAAAATGTGATGTGCATTACAAGCAATCCACTAAGAATTGCAAAGACAGAAAGAAGTCTGTTATAGAGCCAAGCAGATACAATTCATTATATACATGTTTCCAAGAAGATGATGATGATGATGATGATGATGATGATGATAACAGTTCTCAACTAAGAGAACTTAGTAGCACTATTTTTCACACACAGTTCATCCTAACTTTACCTGATAATTGAGGTGACATTTGTGTTAACTTATGGGCTTTATCCAAAGGAAAAACAAACTTCTCATATCTTAATGACAGGAAGTACTTTGCAACTTGGAACAGAGGACAAAAGTCTTATTTTTAACTTGTATTTCTCCTTTAAACATACACGTAATTTTAAAAATCTTGTAATATTCTGTCATAAAAGTACAGAATTATTTACTTAACTATGATACATTATTGAACACTAATTTTTAAATAAGTAATCCTATCTTAAATAATTTTTCGATGCACATTCTTCTGAATGAAGCTTTCAAGCACTTCTATTCTTACCACATGAAATATGACAAGTGTTCTTTTTGGGACAAAGAAAAAACATTAAATATTGCCTTCAAAAACATATACATTTATGCATCGGAGACACTCACAAACACATGCAGTTAATGCACTTATAATTTGAAATGCATGAAGCAAATATATTCAGTAACCAGGTGCATGCATTCACCAACATATCAAATGCTTAGAAAAGTCATGTTCAGATCCTCACCTTCAAATCCCAAGGTCAGAACTGACCTCCTTAAGGACAATTTATAAATTGGCCAACTGTTTATGAAAATATGGAGCATTTGTGTCCTATCTTATGACTATTAGATCTGTTCCTTCTATTAAAAGACTAAGTGTTTAGATTTGAATTGTCAACAGCTCTTCTGATAAGAAATCATTTTCTGAATGGCAGTTGAGTGGTCTAGAAGAGTGAGTATGCCTCCAAGATAAAAGCAGAGTAAAAGATTTTATTTTCCTATATTAGAAAGATGATAAGCCAAGATATCATTTTAATTTTTTGAAAACCGATTTTTTTCTTTTGAGGTAGGTAGACTTTTTGCCATTTATACTTAAAGAAAATGAGGTGTGAAGGGGTCACACAGCAAGTGGTAGACCCAGGATTTGAACTCATCATTGTCGGATTTCACAATGCCTTTTCTCTTCCTTATAGTAGGATGTGATGACCATAAGTTATTCTCTGCTTCCTGCTTTGAAAAGTATCTGTGCATAAATCGTCATTTCATTATTACTAGAAGGAAAGAAGGCATTAAAGGAAATGTAAGAACTTGCAACTGAACGAGCCAATAGCAGCAGATTTTAAAAAGAATTCATAGAGAATTTCAGAACCTATACTCCGAGACTAGACAAAGGAAACAAGAAGAAGACATACTGAAATGCAAAATGAACAGTTTTCTTGCTAAAATTTTCTTTTCTAATCTTAAAGGGAAAAAATCTTTCCAGCCAGGATCATTTTCTTCATGGAAAAAAGTAATGAATTGACAACTTCATAGATTACCCATAAATTGCACTTTCCTGAATTCACTTTTTTCCTGAGATTTAGCAATGATCATCAAATATTTGCCTTAAATCAACAAAAAAGTGAAATGCTAAAACTTATAATTAATAATTTATCTCAATATAGCAGCAAGCAATTGGTTTTTAATTTTTAAAAAAACTTTTTAGCTAAGTATCAAATTATATAAATTATGCTGGACAGAAGTTAGTCATAGCAACTATAATTTGCTTTAAAGAATGCCATTTATTTTGCTAATATAATATTCTATGCTAAGTACTGAAGATTATGTGTTCGTTAATCATTAACATAACCTCTCTGCAAAAGATGGAAAAACATGGTAGCAATTATTTTACTTGTTAAAGGATTATAGTTAATAGTTAAAATAGTCCTCTTTGTTCACAGCATAGAATTTCAATCCAATCATGGCTGAGAACAAAAAAGTTTAGTCATTGAAACAATATCCCCTGATTTAGCTTTCTCTAAGAGACGTAGTTTCAAACCTAACTGGTTTTAGGTTCATGTGTGTGTGTGTGTGTGTGTGTGTGTGTGTGTGTGTGTGTGTGTGTGTGTGTGTAAAAGATAAAGGACATAAGAAAGGACCCATGGCTCAGCCCAAGGGACTAGTCTTGAGCCTCAAAGAGAAGGAAGAGCAAAAATGAAGAGGCCAACTCAGATGACAGTTAGGATCGCCTTGAAGCACAGGACCCAATAAAACATGAGCTCAGAATGGGATGGGTGTTAGACAGGAGGAAAGTGCAGATATCTCATGTCAAGATCAAAGAGAGCAACAGAATCAAATTATCACTGCAAAGCAGAAATGTAACAGCAGCCATACTCGCTTGACACAACCAAGTGGCAGGCCAAGTATATCTCATACTGGGCCCTGGAAGAGACACGAGAGGGAGATTAATTATCCATTAGCAAGTGGATTTTAGAGTTAATAAAATGAAGATAATCATGTTAATGGAATACAATTTGTACCCACTTCACCATTCAGGCCTGGGCCATGAAATTTATCCAATATGTTGTGCTTTCATCATCTGAAACCATTGAGATTTTTGACTTTTCTTGTGACTGCTACCAACACAGTCTTTCTTTCACGTTAATGAAAAATTTCCAAAAGAAAACTCACATACCTACATCTAGACATTTCACATCATTATCTACTATGGAAAGCAGCCCTGTTGAAGAAGCCTGAAACAATACATATTTCATTCAATGCATTGTTTAATCTTCCAGCCTCATTAGAATCTTTGCAAGGAGGTTGAGAGAGTGATCAAGGAGAGGAAAGAATAGGATCAAATGTTAATCAAGCATGTTCAATGTACCAAGCCCTATGGCAGGCATTTACCAATGTCGTCTGAGTTAACTCTCACTTCTACTAAGAAGGAAGAATTATCACTCTGTCACAGATGAGAGAGTAAGATTCAGAGTTTACAAACTAGTTTAATAACTAGCCTTTGAAAGCCTCCTGAGACATCATCCACAGTAGGCCATGTTTCTTTCCTCTTACAGAAGTCCTGAGAACAATACCCTATCTCTAACCATACCCCTAAGTTTACTCTAATTTCCCATGTCTCTTTTCCAGCCTGACCACATGAGAATCAGGCAGGTAACCTTTAAGCAAATAGTTTGCATGCTGGCTTGACATACCACCAAGAACCCGAGGGTCCAAATATTCTGAAAATATCAACAACTGGAATAGTTCATTGCAAACAAAAGAAACTGACCCTGGATAACTTGAGCAGAAAGCAGAATTTCTTCTAGGCATATGTGGTAGCTTACATAATCAAAAGGAACCAAAAGAACCAGGGCTCAAAAAAAGAGCAACCAGGTTAAATCTGGGGAACAGAAGCATATGAACCATGTTGTCAAGGCATTCCTGTCTGGATGATTCAGCAGCAGACTGTTTTCAACATTATATCACTCCACTCAAGATTCAGGTTCAGGAAGAGAGGGAGACTGTGGTCCAGCCTGGGTCACGTGCCCATGCCTTGGCAGAGAAGAGGAAGGCTTTAGTAATTGAGTGCAGGCAAGATTGCATGCAGCTAAGGAGGAGAAGTCCCCCACAGGAAAAATCAGAGGGTGGGGCGGGTGAAATAATAGATCCCCACTACAACAACGAAAGGTCTCCTGTGCCCTCACAAATGTCCTCCCTTGTCACATTACAGTGAGTGGTTTTTGCTTACTCACACATTCCTCACACAGAGCCCTCTGAAGCTGAGGCTGAGCCACAGAGAACACTATCTTCCTATCACCACACACCAGAACTACTTCTAGCTTTGATTCATTACACACATCACTTCTATCTTACCCACCAGAACATGATATATATGGTAATTTATTTCACTGTTTTGTACTTGCTGCCACCCCCTCACGTCCTATATCATTTAAGCTGAGTTCTGCATCAGCAGCAATGAACATTAAGACCCAGCCCTCAGTCAGAAAGAGGAAAAAATTCTACCCTCTCTCTCTTTCCTCCTTACAGAAGGAGTCACCCCACTGCAGTCCAGACATTATAGGCTGGCTATTCGCAAACCCTCTGCCAACATCTGTCTTTCCGAGAATGCTGAGTTCTACAAATCAGAGAAGGAGAAAATCAGCAGACAAATTGTGTAACTGAAATCGAAGAGCCAACAAGAATGGCTCTGAAAGCACACAAAAGCCCATCTACAATGATACTCTATAATTGAAATTAAGCACTGTAGACTGTCCACAGATAATAGTTTAGAAATCTCCTGAACAGGCCAGAATTTGTGATTCTAAAATAGAGATAATTTGTTTGAATCATCCACTTCATTAAGATACCAAAATGGTTTTCAATTTTTTAATGTGACGTTCAAAATAAAAACATGGGCAAATGTTGCCCTTATAAATTAATAATAGTTTGTGTAGGGGGAAATAGATGCAGAAATGGTTTTGTCAACAAAAGGAATGAAATATAAAATCTGCTTTCACCTGGTGGCCTCTGGAGCTGAATATATGACATGCTCTTAATTCTTATAAATCTGACTTCAGGCAGAGTTTTCCAGGGAATAATTGGTGAGACAGATATGCGCTCCCTTCATTTCATCTACTTAGTAGAAAAACCTGGAAAGCCTACCAATTCCTGGAGAGAACAATACACAGCACCTAATAACAGTCTACTTCCCATCTTGCCTGGCAAAGTGGTGCTACCCATTGCAGGTGACCCAAAGTTCTGAAAGGGAAGAGGAGACAGGCTAGGAAAAGGTGAATATATCTGCTAATAAAATAGGAGGGCTGTGATAGTTTTGTCCTTATTGTTATAAGAGAAGAGGGAATAAAAGAGTCACTAAATAAGAGCTATGAAGACAGAGATTTCAAACATTCAATATTAAGTATTTTTTATGCCTGTGACCTAAGGCTCTCCATCTCCTCAAACTTGAAAAAGAACTGCCTTATATAAAAGTCCTGTTTGAGCAGAAATCACAGAGTGGGGAAGGGAGGGGAGAGAAGAGAGAATCCACCGTGCATGGGGGTGTGGCCTCTTAGACTAACTTATTTCAAGTGTGGAATAGGCCATTGAGCCATTCTTTCTAGGGCTTAAGTTGCAGATTGGCTATAGTATTTTGGTTACAGATGCAAATGAGTATATTAATACTATTTTAGAATGACACATAAATGACCAACCAGTCATGTGAATGCTTTCTAAATGTTTTCTTGTCCTCATTTTCCTGAATGAGTCTCCAGTTCAAAAACGGATAGCAGCTCCTTTAATTATCGTTAAAATAAAGTTATATACTTCTTTTTTGGGTTTCATGCCCTCTGTTAACTAGTCCCAATTTGCCTATCTGAATTTGTCTCTCCCCACTCATAAAATACTCAGAACACTCTGACTTAACCAGGCTGATTCACATTCTATGTTCCAAATATGCTCAACTTTTTCTGGAAGTTAAGCCTTTAATGACATTCTTCACACTGGAAATGGCCTCCTCAGTTCAAATTCTTTGTTTTCATTAAGCCTTAGTTCATGATTCACAAACTAATTTCTGTCCCAGTTTCCCTGAGCCTAAGATCATATTGACATTTTAGGCTCTCACCACAATTATTTGCCTGTCCATAGGCTATCTTTAGATTTCCTATAGCTACCCATGCACATATTGCTTTTATCTCCACAAATAGATTATGAGCATTTCAATGGCAACAACCAATTTTTCCATTTCTTTGTGGCTCTAACACCACTAAACTTGGGGGATATTGGCGTACATACTCTGCAAAGTTTTGTTAAATAATAAAGTAGGAAGAAGAGGAAATGGAAGCAATAAAAAATAAGTTAAAAACACTGTCCCACTCCCTTGGGAACTCAGACTTACCTTTGGCGACACTAAAACCAACATGAAAAATAACAAGAACACACACATCAGACATATAAATTCACATTTTGACCTTGGGGAAGTGTAAGTCACCTAGGTGCAGTCCTGTGACCCAGTATGCACAGGTGCCTCCGCATCTATGGGGGACACGTTAAGTTCCAGGGATTGATAGAATCAACAGACCCGGGGAAGGGTGGACAGCTGCAGCAGGCTTTGCTGTGATGAATCAAGGTCACATAGCTTTAGGGAAAGGACATGGTAGAAGACCACTGAGGGGGCAACCAAATGTGTGATGCTGCGGGCTCTTCCCCAGGAGTTCTGTCAGTGTAGCTGAAAAGATTCCTGTTTGTTCATTTGTTTGTTTGTTTGTTTGTTTGTTTAGGTATGTATGAATATATTTATGTATTTCTAGCTTTAATGAAGCATAATTGATAAACAAAAAGCAGCACATAATTAATATATAAAATTAGATGAGTCCGAACATATGTATATACTCATGTTGCCTTCACCACAATCAAGGTAATAAATATATCCATCACCTCCAAAAATTTCCTTGTGTCTGTTTGTTGTATGTTTTAGTTTGGATTTTGGTTTGTGTGTATGTGCTTCTATGTTAAAAACACTTAACATGAGATGTACCCTCCTAAAATGTTTAAGTGCGCAATATTTTATTGCTAACTATAGGCACAATATGGTGCAGCAGATCTCTGGAACTACTCATCACGTGTAACTTTATACCTAATACTCACGTTAAGGGCAGAATCTGTCAGACTGCCCTCTAGAGGAAGGGGGAGTAAGGTTGTGCTGTCCAGTAGGACAGGAACTTTGGAGGGAAGCCAGCAACACTTTCCTATAGAATACTCTAATCAGCTTGGAAATGCAAAAGATGTGGGCGGAGGTTCACTCCGCTTCATTTTTCTAACTCCCTTAGGAAGTCCACTGGCCTGCTTTGTTGAGCACATATATCACCACCTCACATAGTATCCATTTATTTGCTTCTTTATTACCTTATTTCTCCCATTGTAATATAAGAATAGCTATTTAATGTGTTTGGTTTTGCAGCTTCTAGAACAGAGCTGGCATTTGGTAAATGAGCATGAATACTTGTTGAATAAATACAGTATTCCTAGATAGTTGGGTTAAATAAATTAATAATTCAAGACATATTTCAATACCTTGATATTTTACTTTGTAGAATTCTCCTCATCCCCCATTGAATAGATGCAGCCTCGACTTCATCTGATGCTCAAAGAAAAAATCACAAATCCTTCTCAAAGTAGTTAGGATGATTAAATAACATAATATAGTACCTGTGATTGAAAAGTAGTTTAGTAAATTGTGTTTATCTTTACTACCAGGAATGGCTGAATTCTCCCTACACATACATACAGTCTTAATGGTTAAATACCTCTCTATTTATCTCCAATGATGTACAAATACTTTGCCTTAGGTATGTGTGTTGTTATAGTCTAGAAATGTAGCTCTTAATAAGTACTCAAAAAATGGGTCCTTAATAAATTAATTAATGAATTCTGCAATAGACAGTCTCTAATAGGACCAATGACACCTTTTATAGTTAAGGAATAACAATGTCTATATCCTGAGTGGTGTTAATATGAATTGCAAATGTGCTAAATTTATTAATATCATAAATAACCAGTCTTAAAATTAACTACTCTTATTATCAACAACATTTCTGTTGTGTTGGAAATGAGATCGTGAATGCCTTTCTGCTTTCACTTTTTAACTTGTTCTTAACAATGGTTATGAGTGAGAAATGACACCTACTTATAAGCAAGCGTTTAGGAACACCCGAATTTTTGTTTTTCATTTTTGAAACTGGATGCTGATTCATGTGTCTCACCTCCTCATTTCTTCTCTACTTTAAAGTTAATTATTTCAATTCTATCTAACAACTGCTCTCCAAATCTTCCCATGTTCAGTTTTGTGGATTGTTAGCCAAAAAACGGTGGCTCCAAAAGAGATACATGAGATTTTACTGATTTTGAATGTAATGAGAGAAAGCAACATTTTCCTATTTTTCTCTGTATTTTACAATTGTTTCTCAGGGTGCAAGCATGCAACTTATGTTTTAAATAAATGCTAAACATAAAATGGACAGAGTTAGGGGGAACATAATTCTGTAAAGAGTAGCTAAACTAAAGACATTCCGCTCCCCCTTTTCAACACTGGTCACACTATCTGCATTCTGCTGTGGTCTTATACCCTTCCCCAACATCCAACTGGAAATATTTCACTTCTGCTTCCACTGACCCAACTGCTCAGAGGTTTTTTGGTTTTTTTTTTACATTAACTGTCCCCTTTTCTCTCAGATTTCCTATGCCTGCATCTCCTCCCTGGAACACTTATTTCTCATTTTGCAGCCTCTTTAAACTCTGAATCACAGTCAAGAGCATAGGTAGGACCAAGCCTGACAGGCCATAAGACCTGCCTGGTCTCAAACTCAGGACTTTGTCCAACCCCATTTCCAATTTGTCAAAACATGACACAAGCGAAATGTCTCATCTTCATATTCTTGAGCAAAAGTTACTAATACTCTCTTCAGTTTTCTACTATCATTTTGTTACTGCTGTCATTACCATATTTATCAAACATTTAGAAAAAAATGTTTTTCCACTCTTTTCTGTTTCCAGTTCAAGAACAGCACTGGCTATAGAACTTTTGTAAAAATGAAATGTTCTGTCAGCACTGCCTGACACTGCAGCCACTAGCCACAAGTGACCACTGAACCCTTCAAAGGTGGCTAGTGCAACTGAGGAACTAAATTGTTAATTTTTTTTTAAATTTTAATGAACTTAAATGTCAATAGCTGCATGTGACTAGTGGCTACTGTGTTTCACAGTACACATTTAGAGTAACACTCCCGGCTGCTTTCAGCAACAGCTCAGAAACCCTGTAGTTTTTTGTTTTTTGTTTTTTTCTTTCTTTCTCAAGGTCTGTAATATCTTCTCTTATATCTCAGTTTCGTTAAAGAATAGTTTGTTTTAGAATTCTTTTTCTCTCACATAGACTTTATTTTCCACAAGATGCTTTTTCTATTTTGTTTTATTTTGTTTTGGTCTTTTTCATAGTAGAGATTACCTTCCCATCTGATATTGTGCTTTTTTTTTTTCATATATGAGTATGGAAATTAATAACTGAATGGAAGTCTGTGCTTGTGAATTGAGCTTGTGAATGATGATCTTTATTGCACACTAAAGTGACTGAAATAGTGTTTGATTGTTTATTTTTTAAATTAGAGAATCCCCATGTCGGCTCATTCAGGTTGGTAGGTACAATAGAAAACATTTTTTCAAGATCTGGATAAAATGTATACACCTAGCTATCAGTGTCCAGAGACCTGATAAGGAAAAGGCGGGGGTGAGGGGGAAGTGGGGGATTCTGAACCTTCAGCATATAATTAAGTATCAACATCAGTACTGTTTTCAGTAGGAAACTCTGACTTTCACTGTTCCTGTATTTTATAGAATAGAGATCTAGTATCCATCCCTCACCAGATAATAAATCTCCTGTTTATTCTATCTAGAGGAAGAAAGGCCCTCTCCTGGCTGGGAGATGTGAAGGAGGAACTTTTGATATTACAGATGCTTTTTATACAGACTTTTAAGCAGCCAGGAGTGTTACTCTTATGATTTAAGACTTGCCTGAGCTTCTCGAGGGTCCCTTCATATGAAATGGGTGGTTTCTCAGATCTCCCTACTATTAACCCATGAGTTTGCTTTCCAGGGATTTCTAAATTAGCTGCCATCCATCCTCTACTTCTGTCCATCTTTTTATGAGATCAATCTTTTTATGTGTTCAATGCACCATTTTTAACCATAAATATCTCAATCTGTTCTTTCTATATAAATGCAAAGGTTTATTGAGGGGTGGAGGAATCTTATCCATCGCTGTGTTTCTAGTGCATGGTGCACAGAATGTGGTAGGCACTCTAAAGTACTCTCTAAATGAATAGATACATCCATGAATGGATAGATCAATGCAAGCGTAGATAGATAGATGGACACATGAAAGAGAACACCTTCTTGGTTGCTCAAAGAG
The DNA here is from genome assembly GCF_902729225.1 of Pteropus medius. Lineage (NCBI taxonomy): Eukaryota > Metazoa > Chordata > Mammalia > Chiroptera > Pteropodidae > Pteropus > Pteropus medius. The sequence continues at coordinate 4,902,088 of NW_024349222.1, read as the reverse complement.
ATTGCATGAGCCATCACCTATGTATGGTGAGCTGTCTTTTGAAGTAGCATGTCTTTGGAGATGTTTTTCTGCCTCATGAAAAGGTACATCTGCTCTGTAGTTCACCAAAGGTTTTCTGGTTTGAATTATAGGACACAGATACTGACTCGGCCCTGAATGATTATTTGCCTCTCTTCAGTGCTTTCTCCTCCCTTCAGGGCTACACAGAATCCTTAGCCCTTATGGCAGCCAGCTACCTCCTCCGGGAGTCTTGTTACGAATATCATTACAGAAAGTAAAGATCATTGCTCCTTCTCCTGGAAATTTGTGAAGCAATGTTGCTATAATAAGAGACAGCGCCTTGCAATGCAGATTTCGTGGATTTGCTGTGAAGCATTGTAAGATAACAGTATACTTTTCAAAGACTTCTGCTCTGCATAAGAGTTTTTGATTGCATCTAGCATACCATACCATAGTGGCAGAATTCATGAATATTTTACTTATAGAGAGAAAGGGAAAGCTAGCCTGCCTAAATAAGCTTTATTTTGTAAGGTTTTAGATTTAGTTTTTTTTTTTCCCCTCTTCCCAGATTCCTTTTTTTTAAAACCCACATTAAACAGCTGCTTTGAAAGTTTCTCTTTCCCTTTAAGTGTTTTCACATTTACAGACTGTGCTTCTATGATCTAATAAAATTAAGCTATCAGGAGGAAATCATCACATCAGAAAGGGCTGGGGAAGCATTGTAAAGCACCAGACATCTTGCTAGAAGAGCATCTCTTGGGAGTTTGCTTCAGGAAAGAAGCAGTGGGTGGAATTGCTGAGCTCCTTGGTCTGTTAAGCTGATGCCTGCCATCCCACACTTGTCTTCTTTATATAAGCATTTTCCTTTTAAGGCAGCCCACAGTGGCACTAGGAGAGAAGCCATCAGGCACACTGGTCAGATCTAAATATTCCAAGGAGTAGATAAAAATAAAACATTGTACCAGAGTGAATGGCCTTCTAACATTTAAAATCTTGAGCTGCTTTATGAACACACTTTCATTTCTCACCTTACTCCTCATCCCATTTTCTGATCTCCTTGTAAATTTTAACTTCCAAGAGGCAGAATGTGCTTCAGATTGTTAATAGCTAGAACAGCAAAAAAACTGGGGCCTTTTTTAGAGGGGGAGAGGGGGTGGCATGAACTGTTTTATCCTAACCAAAATGCAAAATGTGAAAGAGGTCAGCTCCAAGTACAACCCACTGGAAATTTATACCCCTCCCGCCCATGACTACTCATCTAGACAAGCATATTTTCTTCTACGTAAATCCCTTGCATTTTCAAGGATTGGCTGACAATTGTTCCTTAAGGATGATGCATAGCATACATAAACTGACTTCTTTAGGCAACTGAGTCTCAAACTTTAATATACATCTGAATCACTTGGGAGAATTTTTTTAAAATGCATATCTGTGAGTCCTATTCCATATATTCCAAATCAGAATGTTTATAATGTTTTGAGAAATGCATGAAATCTAATCACCAAAATGCAACAAGGGATTTAACAAGAAACAAAATATTTTAGCTTAGTGATTTAAAACATTACAGACTGGCAAAGTTAGAGAATCCTAAGCTTGGATAAAGTCCTTCCCAGACCCTACTATCTTCTCCCAGACCCTTTCCACCTAGTGTTTCTTTTGCCCCTTGTTTGCCTGTCCAAGGTTTACATTTCATTTCAACTTGAAAATGCCTTTCATTTGTTATCTCTCATATGCAGCACAGTATTTGAAATGAAACAAGCAGCCCACTAGTGTTAACCAAGTATTTGACTTTGGGTAAGAGGAAAGAAATGGTGCTTTGAAAGGAAACTAAAATATGATCAAAGGTTCCCATGTTCTAATTGCCCATTGACAGATAAATGGATAAAGAAGATGTGGTACATATATACAAAGGAATATTACTAAGCCATAAACATGATTAAATCTCGCCATTTGTGACAACATGGATGGACCTAGACGATATTAGGCTAAATAAAATAAATTGGACAGAGAAGACAAAAACCAAATGATTTAACTTATATGTGAAATATAAAAACCAAAATCAACAAAAGAAAATAGAAACTCATAGATACAGAAAATAAATTGATCATTGCCAGATGGGAGGGGTATGGAATGGGTAGGTGAAAAAGGTAAAAAGAATTTAAAAATACAAATTGCTGGTTATAAAAATAGCCACAGGGATGTAAAGTACAGCATAGAGAATAGTCAATAATATTGTAATAACTATGTAAGATAGTTATGTATGTCAAATGTAAGATGGGCACTAGACTTAGTAGATAATCACTTCATAAGTTACATACATATCTAATCACTATGTTGTATACTTGAAACTAATATAATATTGTATGTCAACTGTAATTGAAAAAATAACCTTTTTTTTTTTTTTTTAAAAAAAAGGTCCTCATGGCTTTGGGGAGAACTTTAGAAAAGGAGAAAAGTGTTGTATTTAAGGAATACTTCAAACATATTTTTGTGGTCCCAGAAGAATGGTTTACTTCCATGAATGTATATAGTAGATTTTCTTAATTAAATGGGTTCTTTTGTGGGTTCATTTGACTGGACCAACTTTTAACATAGACGGATACCTGGGTTCTCTGTTTTTTGGCTTTCTCTAGTCACATACTGAGTATGCTCTTTCAACATCTACAGAGGAGCAGAATGAACATCTCAACTAGATCGTCAAGAAAAGAATAACTACCCAATATATCAAGAGCTATAATTCTTGGCAGATGTTTATATATAACAAAAAGTACTCTCATATTCTGAAAATAATTGAGGAAGTCCCTTTCTTCCTTTTCCCTTTTCTCCCTTTCCTCTATCTCTTTCTTTCTCACTCTTTTACATAAGTGTTTCAGCTATAATTAGGTACAAATCAGTTACCCATAATCAGTAGCATGAAATGCCTAGAAAACATGGTACCTTCCTCAGAGCATTCTTCTGAGAAGTAAATGGGATAATACTTGAAAGGCTCATAGCACATGATCCAGCACATAGTAGAGCTTAGTAAATATCCTCTGCACTGACACACAGCACGTAAAATAAGTTTGGGTGTGTTTCCAATAAGTAGTCTAGGTCAATCCCTTGGAGTCAAATTTCAAATGAAATTTCTGAGAAATAATGCAGGACCATCCCAGAAATAAATGAATACACTCTAGTCAATAATTTCATAAAAAGTAGTATTATATGTACCAGATTTTTCTCATTTTGGCTATAATTGTACGTACCATCTAAGGCCCAGTACAAAAAATGTTAGATGAGTATTCCATCCCCAAAACATCTTTTGTTAAGCAAGATAGATGTGCTAAAGAGGGCACATCTTTCTTGGCCATTTGGAAACTAAAGAGTTAATAACCCTGGACTTAAAATACCTATAACCACCAAACACCTTACTTCCTCCTTTTGAGTAATTACTTATATCAAAAACCTTAGTTGACAATCATGTATGTTTAATGTTTTTAATCAAGCCAAAGGCACTTGTATTTCTCTCATTCCTCAGAAATCCCAGCTGTTAGTTATCTACAATAAATAGGATTTCACATTTGTGACAAGTCTATTAAGAGGAAAGTACAAATGCTAGTCTGAAATAGAGAATAATAAGAAGTTATCAAAAGACTTTTTCTCTCAAATATATCTCATTATGTTTATTATACTCATTCTCTTTTTGAGAATTTTGTGTTCTAAGGAGGATAGTGGCATTAACAAGAGGGTACATCGGAAAGCATTCTTTAGAAGAAATTTCAGCTGTAAAGCACCACACTCTGTAATATATTTATTGTGATATTCATTTCCCACTACAATCAACCTCCTAACCTCATCCATTTTGAGATCTACAATCTAGTTGTATGTAAGAAAAACCTAGGAAGTCATTCCTCACATCTTTCTTGCTTCACTATTTATATCCAAGTTCTGTCACTTTCATCTCCTATACATTTGTCAAATCAATCCATCTCACTCCATCTCCATAGCTATCACCCTAATATAAGTCACTTTTTCTCTTACCTGGTTATAATATCATCATAACTAGTTCATCTGCCCCTCTCTGGCTCTGCAACAATCCATTCTCCTTACTGAATCTCAAAGTATCTTTTTGTATTGCAACAGGGATCATGTGACCTGTAAGTATATCCTATTTCCCTTAAAAAAAAAATAAAAAAATAAAAATCTTCAATTTCTCCAATAGGCCTGCAAGGTCTGCCCCGGCCTACCTGTCTACCTCCTCAAACACCATCTGACTTTATTCTCCTCCTGACATTCTATACTGATTTCAAGAAGAATGCGTGCCTAAATTGTAAGGTACAATAGTTCCTCTCCTCCAAATTACCTTGCAGTGAGCTATTTGAGGTACATATTTTGAACAAATATTCAACATAATAAATTTGGTTCTACAGTTTGAGAACTCAGATTTTGGTATTCATAAATTTTGGAAAACACACTGAATCAAATTTTTTTTCCCTCAACGCATCGTTATAGCATAAATATTCTCTATTCATGTGGAATCTATACAATAAAGAGGTGCCATATATATTACAGCCCATAGTTACCTAACTTTGTGTGACCAAATAGGTCTAATTCAAATAAACAGAGGTCTTCAAAGCACCTCATTTGTTTTATAGAATGATAAAAGTGTTTTTTTCCTCCAGCTAAACTTTTCCAACACTCCTTAAATATTGTATTTTGGTAGTGAATTGGCCAAACTGCTTCATTTCTCTGAGTCTTTTCCCTTTAATAAAATGAGGTTAAAAACACCTGACATACAGGCTGGTTGTGGAGATTTAAAGAGTTTGTATACATAAAAACATAGCATGACATAAAAGCATGGCATGTGGATTCGTTCCCTTCTCATTTTTTTTTTCCTTTGGCTGCTTTACTCATATGATTTTGAAAAGAGGAAAATGCACTTCAACTAATTCCCGCTTAGAAACACAGAATATTTTTATGCTGGAAAGGATGTAACAATTATTTAATTCAACATCCTCATTTTACAGATGTGAAATCTAAGGTCCCTAGTGGTGTCCCAGGTCACAGAGCTACCTAGTAAGACAGTTGAGATCAAAATAAATGTCTTCTGAATCTCACATTAAACCATTTGTATTAAATCACACTAATTTGGGAAAATTTCTTTTTTTTCTTTTTTTCCTTGTTTTCATATTTCAATTTAAAACTAATGACTGCAAGTGTATATTTAAATTTGGGCTAAATTTATTCCATAATTTTCAGAAAAGAATCTTAACTACATACAGATCATGCTGAAGAGCTCGGTCCTTGAAAGAAAAAGATTTGAGTTTGATTCCTGAATCTTCTATTTATTAACTGAATAACCTTGGGCAAGTCATTTAATTTCTCCAAACCTCCATAATCTCATTTGTTAAATGGGAAATGTAACACCTATTGCGAATAATTACCGTGACGATTATATATGTAGATAAACTCTGAATGCAAAGAGCTGAATTAGAATAGAGCTGAAAATCTAGTAAGTCCATAAAAACGTTAACTTCCTTTCTCTTTCCCAGAGTCTACAGAATCGAACCCCAAAACTGTAGCATTATACTTTGGAAGAATTTACGTTAGAACACCTAAGTCAAGGTGTGAGAAATGATAATGGAGACGTGCAGTCGTGACTGCTAATAGAATTCAGAATATCAGTTTAAGTTTGTTTTCAAAGTCAAATAGAAATTCAGGCAGCTTTAAAGTGTCTTTGAAATGCACTGGCTTTCTTCTACTCCTATTTCTGTTGAAAAATCACATATAAATTCTCCTTTTTTGATAACATGAGAAAAGAGAACTATCAGCAGGAAAAGTTTACCTATGATTGATGCTTCTAGTCAGCTTAAAAGAGCAAGTATCTCAGATGTAAAAATTCTGACACATCACTTTCTGCCAAAACTATATAAAACAGCCACAAGTTTAATCCAATAACTCAACTCTGTAAAATGACAAAATTAAGTCTTTGATATTAATAATCTTCAAACAGTTCTCTTCCTCTTCTCCACCCCCCTCCACCCCCACCGCCTTTTTCTTTTGTCTCATTCACCAGGTGGGATTGCATTTTACTCTGCTTTTGAGTGGCAGGATAAATAGATACTGTACAAGTTTACTTCTCGGGCATCAGATTGTGATGCTAAATTGTGCAATCACAGGGAAGCAGAACTGGGATAAAGGAGGTAAGAAATGGAACTGCTTTACTTCAAGATTCCCAGTGTGTGTATAATAATTTAAGCTGTATCTTGATTTTTTCCTACTTTTAGTTTCTCAAAATATTTTCTGTTATTATAAGGATCTGAATTTTATAAAGGAAAAAGATGATATGTTTCAGACCCCATTTGGTGGCTGAGAAAACTGAGGCAAAGTGGTAGAGCAAATATATCTGGATTAGAAAACTTGTTAAATAGCATTGTATAAATAATTATTCTGATTCCCAGTCCAGAACTCTTCTGTTTGTAACTTAATGGAAAAATATATAAGCCCAACGGAAAAGAAAAAAAACAGAAAAATGTATTCTTTAAGTATGAATAACAGGCTGATCTTTATTAATTTATACTAGTGTAGACTCTAACTACCCCAATAAACTAAATATTTTCTAAAAATTAGTTATATATCTTGCAGCCACTGAAATTACATATGTCTGTAATTTCAGTGATACGCATATACATACATACATATATACAGTAGTCCCCCCTTATCCATGGGGTATCTTTTCCAACATCCCAAGTGGATGCCTGAAACCATGGATAATAATGAACCCTATATATACATATTATGTTTTTTTGATACATACATATCTATAATAGTTTAAATTATAAATTAGGCACAATAAGAGATTAATGATAATAACTAATAATAAAATAGAACAATTATAACAGTATGCTATAATAATAGTTACATGAATGTGGTCTCTCAAACATGTTATTGTACTGTACTCACCCTTCTTGTGATGATTTGAGATGATACAATGTCTATGTGATGAGATGAAATTAAGTGAATGACTCAGGCATTGTGAGGTAGCATCAGGCTACTATAATGGTTGCTGAAACACAAGTACTGCAACATCATCACAGTCAATTTGATAACCATGCCAGGTACTCAGTGACTAACAGGTGGGTAGGGTGCATGATATAGATAGTTGGACAAAGGGATGACTCACATCAAAGGCATGATGGACAGGGATGGCATAAGATTCATCACACTACTCAGAATGCACACAATTAAAAACTTAGGAATTATTTATTTCCGAAATTTTCTATTTAATATTTTCAGATTATGGTTGGCCACAGGTGACTAAAACTATAGAAAGCAACACTGCAGATAATGACAGCCTACTATAGCTAGAGTGTGTGTGTATGTGTGTGTGTGTGTGTGTGTGTGTGTGTGTTAGGAATTTGATATATCAGGGTAATAGAAGTAAAAGTAATGAAAGAGACCACGTTTCAAATTTCTTTCAAATCTAAAGGCAACAGGATTTGTTACTTGGTTGAGAGTCAAATATAGGGCATGAGAGAGAAGATGACTAAAGTTATTTTGTCCTAAGAAACAGAGATTGGAATTAGTACTTGCAGAGATAGGTAGATTATAGGAAGAGCAGATTGCTTCAGAAATGCACGAGAATCAAGAGTCAATTTCTGGACATTTAAGTCTGAGCATTAGACATCTAAGAGGGGATACAAACGAACAACTAAATATGAATCTAGAATTCAGAGGAATGGTTGTGTCAGAAGATATAATGGTAAAGTATTTAATTTATAGCCATGAGATTGTATGGGATCAAATAAGGAGTAAGTGAAAATAGAGAAGAAAAAAGTTGGAGCTTCGAGCACTCACATGCTCAGAAGTCTCAAAGATAAAGGAGAATCAGTAAAGGAGACTTTAAATAATCCACCAATGAAGTGGAAGAAAAATTACTAGAGAAAAGTATTAAGAGATCAAGCAAAGAAGTGTTTCAAGAAGAGTCATCAGCTCTGCCCAAGGGAGCTGACAAGAAGAATAAGATGAAGACTGAGACTTGATCAAGTTTGGCAAAGGGAATGCCACTGATGCCTAATTAAGACCTTTTGGTAGCGAGCAGTAAATGTGAATGCCTTTTTGAGTAATATGAAGAAAGACTGTTTTTGCTAAACAGGAGAACTGAGAAATAGAGAAAGGGGATGCACACAGAATGGAGGCCAATAGAAAATTTTTAATGGGAGATATTATTGCACGTGAATATTAAAGTAGGTAGCGTGATATGGTGAAAAGCCAACATAACTGAAATCAGGAGGACTGAGTTTATACCCCAACTCTTTCTTAATTAGCTGTGTTATTGTAAGTATATCTTAAAAAGTTTTAGGCCTCAGTTTCTTCAATTTTAAGGTAAGATCGTTGAATGGATGATGTCCAATACTTCTTGCAACTCTAATATAACATGATACATAGCTTATTACTTGCAGCTTTGTAAATCAAAAATCTAATAAAATTCTTATTGTTTCATCTACAATAAGTAGCCAAATCAATGTATAAGAACCAAAACAATCATTGAGTCCATATATATAAATATAAATATGAAATGTCACTAAAGACAATGCAACACACAAGATAAAAGTAAGTCTCTAGAATTTGGAATTTTTGTAAATCTTTGTTGGCAAAAAAACCTGGGCTAAACTGAGTATTTTGAAAAGGAAAAGGAGAAAAAAATATACTAACATAGTTTAACCACTACGATGAGCCAGAACCTATAGTAGGTGAGTACTATAAGTTTCTTTAAATAATTCACACTGCAACCCAAGAGACGAGGATTATTAAATATCTCTATAAAAGGACATAAGCAAACTAAGATAAGAAACGATAAGCAACTTATACGACCTCATATATGTGAAAAGATTCAAATCCAAGTTTTCTGACTCCAGTCGCCATGCTTCTTTCATTATATCTGCTAGCTTTCTATGTGAAAATGTCATTTTACATTTCCTTTGACTTTTCTTTTCTTCACATCTCTCCTTCTGACCCCTACTTCTTCCTAAGATAAGGAAAGAAGGACAAAATTGCAAAAGACATGCTATTAAGCAAGTGAATAATCAATTTACTTGATTGTAGATGCAAAAAAAAAAAGGAGATTTAAAATTCTAAAGAAAGTATTTACAGTGTTTCTTTAGAAGGTCACAATGAACATAATCTTTCAATCTTCAGAAAAAGTCATTACAAAATTAGATCAATCTTTGCATACTATATGGTGGTGCATTTGTGACATAGCTACCTCAAGACATTCTTTTCCCACCTGGAGTTTTAATAGAGCTTAGCATTGAATATACCCGACATGGAAAGTTATTTGGATAACATTTCTTTGCCACTTCCATTTCATTCTCCTAGGAATGTCGAAAGTGGGGAAGAGAAATAACAGATAATTTCTCTCTGATTTGGAATTTAAAGAAAAATAAGCTGGCAGGAAAAGTGTCTGAATGTTTTATGGGTAACAGAGACCAAGTTATATCATAATATTTTTCTTTCAGTGAAAATCATGACCTCTCTTGCCCTCACAGCACACTCTACAGTATTTTGTAATTACCATTGAATATTAGGTAAAGATTAAAACCCAATAGTAAAAGAAGTATGGTTAACAGATGTTTCAGGATCTTGGAGAATGAAGGTGAGGGCAAGATACTCATAGGGCAAGAAAAATTATAAGTAGAGAGATAGGGGTAAGGAAATAAGTAGGGAGATAAGGGTAAAGCAAGACTGGGGAAGAAAACAAACAGGATAGAAAGAGAGATAGGTTGGAGAAATAAAGGTAAAAAAAGAGGACAAGAATAGGGGAAAAAACACTAGAAAATAACAAAAATACACTTAGCAACTTTGAATAATCCAATACCGAAAGTCTTCATTAAATGTCAACCTTTTTATGTTATTTCAAAATACATCTTTTGTTTATGTTGCACACACTTCTTGTTATTCCTTCATTTTTAGTAAGTTTCAAGCTAAGAACAAAGATGCTTTTGCCTCATTATAAAATCTAAACTAATGTGGATAGTAAAAAGAAGTTAACACTTTAATTGATTTTATAATAAATCTTTACTAAAACTTTTTCTAATTCATGAAAAAATTCATATATGCATAGAAGTTTCAAAAAGGAGTGAACTGCATATATTTCATCCCCATTGATATTAGACAAATGATAAAAATTTGCTATATTTTATTGTGGTATCCTTTTTAAGTAAAGGATTACAAATACAGCTAAAGTCTAACTCATTATCCCTTCAAACTAGCCTAAATTACCAGGAGACACTCCTCATACATTTGTGTGTATTATTCCCATGCACCTCACTGCCCCCTTGGCCCTTCCACATTACAACTCTGGACAGTCCAAATACATCTAAGACATCACAATAATAGGGGTGAATATAGGTGATCTGTCCACGCTGCCCTCCCCTCTTCTAGCTGCCCCCATCTTAAGGATATGCGTTTATAGCCTCCACATTTATTACAACACCTTAGGATGCCCCTATAATTCTTTCATTAAGCCCAGATACAACATTCTTAACATAAGAATAATTATATAAAATTTTGTATTATACCTTTTGTCTTATTTATATACTTCATTCTTACTTTTAGTCAATGTACTTGACTGATTTGTCTCTATATCTGTATGCAGCTCCACTCTGATCCTTTATGCATTTGTAGATCTTAAGGTGTTTACTGTAACAGAACACTCTTTTTCCTTTTGTTTCTAAATTCTTTGTACACTGGCAGCACATCACAGTGTCTAATCCATACCCAATGCATTTGTAGATCTTAAGGTGTTTACTATAACAGAACACTCTTTTTCCTTTTGTTTCTAAATTCTTTGTACACTGGCAGCACATCACAGTGTCTAATCCATAACACAGTCAGACCCAAACTCGATAAGACTTCTCAAACCAAGTACAGTACTTTCCACTCTGTCAAATTAAAGATCAAAACGGACTTATAGATATCTGCATATACAGTTCATGTTGTTGAGATATAAAGGGAAAATGGTTTTCTGGATTAAGATATACAATTTCTTAATATGTTCTCATTCTATATTTTAGATAACCTTAGTTTCCATAAAAAGAGATAGCTGAAATTCCACATGAGCTCATGTCAAATGATTGCTGTATTTTTTTCCCAAGAGTTTGGTTTAGCAGTGAAACAAATGGATCATGGAGGATGAATGCAGTAGATCATTACACAAGTGATCAGTCAGCATTTTTGCCTATGCATAAAGGTTACTGCGTTCAGATTTATAACAGCTGAATTTTGTGCCAGTATAAGAACCACAACCTAGTCTGAGTTATCGTGAGACATTAAGAGGAAAGTATGGTGATAATATATCCACTTGATTGCTACATAAATGGAAACACTCTAAAAAAGTTGGCTGAACACCCTGATAATCTAATTCATAATGTCTCCAAAATGCCATACAGTGATTTAGAGGAAATAATAGATGCCAGATAAAGACACATGTGATTTAAGATATGTATGTATCATGCATATTTCAATCCTTAAACTCAAACAGTATATTAGATTTGTCTAGAACTGTCTACAAAAGCTAACATGTTCTAATTTTTTTCTGCTTCTGTCAAGACACACTTACATAGTTTTATTAAAGTTGCTAACTTTGAAATGTTTTGTGCCTCAAATTTTTCTAAAGAGAATTTCTGATGTAATGAGATTACATTATCTTTCAAGACAGACAAATCAGTCCTATCACATACTAGCTATGTTACCTTGGGTAAATTATTTAACTTCTCCAAGATTCAGTTTTCTCAGTTCATAAAATTGGCTTAATTATACTGCAGCAGAAAGAAGGTAATGTGTTCTCCAAAATCAGACTCATTTTTTGTCTTGGGAAGACTAACTGACTTACATTTCCCAGCCCGCTCTGTTCTTAGTTTGGGGCATATGACTGAATTAGTCAATGAAATATTGGTGGAAGATAAATAAGCCATTTATCTGCCTGGTCCTGTTCCTTAAATCCTCCTATGTTATCTTTCACTTTCTCTCATGCTTCCTTCACCTCCTTATCAGTCTTCTAGTGGAAGACTTCAAAGTCATAGCAGGTGATGGTAGAACCATAAAAAATGGAAGAAGCCTGGGCTCTGAATGAACAGAACTTTCTTGTTCAGGCATTCACTCCACAACCCCCACTGATCCATACTGGACTGTGATAGCGGTGGAAAAATTTTATTGTGTTGAGCCAATAATATATTGTGATTATTTTTTATGGTGGTTAGCTTACCTGGCTAATACAAGTATCTACTTTAAAGAGCTATTGAGGAATTAAATAAGATAATGACTATAAAAATCTAAGTGCAGTTTAATATAGTATCTGGCACTTGATATCAGGTTAGGTCCCTCTCATCTCTGCTTAGCAAGGGAGATCCAAACATGTCTAATTTTTACATTTCAGTGTTTGCATTGTTCAGACTTTATATTCTTGACCCTGTTACAATTATGTGTGAAAGAATGAATATCTTCTAGGGATAGAAACTAACTTTACAATGATCATGTGCAGTTATTTCTGAAAGTATATTTTTTATTATTAAAACATCATTTCTTTTCATCTTCTCATGTAACTCTTTTTGACATATACAGATAAACAATCTGAGATACAGTTTGAAGAACTAATGCCTGCAGCAATAATATGAACTCCACAATGTGATTCATGTTATATGAATTTATGCCATAAAATTTAAAACCTAACTTGATATTCTGTTTGGGCACATTAGAAGAAATCTATGAGAGATTTTCTATAATTGTAACAAAGTACACAGGTGACAACCAGGCAGCCATTGCCCTCTGGTATCTATGGAAAATGCGTGGGATAGCAAAATACCTGTTGACAATTTAATTCTTATTAAAATATGTGGGAATTCCAAAATAAGTCAGGATGCTTCGGCTTATTTTTATAAATTTCTCTTTAGCAAAACCCAATTTAAACTGAAAATAAGCAGTGATGGAGTAGAGCCATTTATCTAGGCAGAGGAAATTTATGGTCTGAAACATCCTAAAATTTGTTTTGAATTACCCTGTGTGCATTTCACACTTTAAAATGAGCATCTGGGAGATATACATACATACATATATAGATAGATAGATAGATAGATAGATATAGATATATATAGATAGATAGATAGATAGATATAGATATCTATATCTATATCTATATATATAAAATGTCAAGAAGCCAACATTATATATATTATATACATTATATACATTAATTCAACTCTTCTTAGAGGGTTGTTTGAGAAAGCTTTACAGTCATGACCTCTATATTCAGAACACATATGTTACTGAAAATTTAGTGCAACTTTAAAATCCAAGAATCAGTGTCATTTTGCCAGTGGGTCTCATTGTCTAAATCTTCCTTTTATTGAATGCCTACTGTGAACTAATCTTGCATATGCTATTTTATTCACTCCTCATGCCAACCCTGTGAGGGAGACAGCATCAATCACTATGGTGCACATGAGGAGACTAAGACTTAAAGAGGTTCAGTCACTACTCTTGACTCTAAAGCCCATGATCTTCCTTGTCCAAATGAGACTTGTCAATAACTAGCACGCAGACAATAGATTTGCAATGTAGACTTCTGCAAATGCAAAATTGCCTCGTTTTACTCTGCCACCAATAGAGTGTGTGTGTCTGGGTGTCTGTGTTCCTACCTATTGATTTCTCTTCTGGCCATTCACCTCTCCTAGGCATGATAGTAGATGGTATGTCCATTTACTATGTGTATGCATCCAGAAAACAGTTTCTGCAGCTTATGGAGCATTGATTACTAACTCAGCAAACTCCAAGACTGCCCACGGCTTTGGAGACTTTGTCCTAGCCTTTTGCTCATTACCGCTCACCAGCTTATTCTCACTAAGCCACTTCAGGTTGTCTGTTCCTGTTAAAGAGATGAGCTGATCCCCACATATGATTCTTTCTAAGTCCCTCATCTCATCCTCTGGAGGCAATGCCTGCAGCAATAATATGAACTCCACAACTCAAAATGTGTACAATTGGTTAGAAATTTCAAATTCTTTCACCACCAATTTAACACTGCCCATTGAATTGGGTCATAATTAAAGACAGCGATTTTATGGTAAGACCTAAAATTTTAAGTTCTGTCTTAATATCTTTGAGTCTCACAGGGCCCCAAAGGCCTATCCATGAGTTTCTCTACTCTCAGGAGATATGACCCCAAACCCACCCAGTGAGAGAAGCTTCCCACCTGACTAGTTAACTTATCAGCCAGACCAGACCAGTTTCACTCCACCAGAAAGATCCTCAACATACTCTGCCAGCCAACAGAACTATTCAAACAACCCAATCACATCCTCTTGCGGGAATCAGGGGGCACCCAACACTCCTGTTACAACAAGGCCTGCCTCCAACAACCCTTTCTGCTTTTCCTGTATGGCTCTGCATGATATGCAGTTCCCTCCACCCTCAGGCTATAAGTGTGACTAATAAACTACTGTCAATCTCATTTGTCAAATGTCAGGTGTCATGTGTTCAGCCATCTCATACTACGGTGAAAGAACCCTCCTTCACCGACAGTGTGAATAAGAGATTATCTGAACATTGGTATCCAGTATTTAGAGTTTGCAAGCACATTTGAAAAACAAAAAACAAAAAACAACAAAAAAAACTATTTTGTTTTTATTTTGTTTTACTATTTACTATGAATTCATGATAGAAAAGACATTTTAACCACCAAAATTAAAAAAGAAAATCTCAGGATAAAAACCAATCCTTTAAATTCAACAATTAATTTGAACAAATAAATCTGATCTCATGGAAAACTCACTGCACCATCCTGATTTTTCTCATTGTGCTGCATATTCTCAGTGAAAGCCTCATGGACAGATGTGTGAGAAACACTAAACCATGTTTTAGAGTCATTCACTATGATTGGAAGCAAACTGACTTCTGCTACTCTTGTCTACACCTGCATAAGACATTTTCTTAACAGCTTCACATTTGGGTAAAATAAAGGTGCTTACCGATATTTGAGCTATTGTTATTGCCAAGTCAAATTGCCAGTTAACCTGAGGGTCCTCTCTATGGCCTTTGGATATAATGGTCAAACCATTGAATGTTTACTTTTTGTAGACATTGGCTTAAACTTGGTCCACTTTGCCCATTCCATGTAGAGATTTCCATATCTATTTAATCAATCTGTGAATGGTTAACTATGACATTTAGACGTCAGACCAAAAGTCTTTTGCATATAATCAAACATCTTGTTAGGAACTTGGTAAAGTTACTTTAAAAACTGTTCATGGAAATTACCTAATATGTCCAATAATATTTTAAATATGTTTTGTCAGAATTATACACTGTAAAATTATGTAACCATAAAAAAGAACAAAATATATCTATACGTGTCAATACAGAAAGATATTCTAGAAAGGTTGTAAATTTGAGGAACAGATGCATATTATGTCCCAATCATGCAAGAGAAAAGGAAGATTACATTAGCATGCAGATATGTTTGTTTATGCATTAGAATTTTATGAAGGAATAAAAAATGGTTAAAGTACCATCTCTTTAGCAATGGACAACTGTCTATCAATTACAGACTCACAAGTGCCTGAAGTATAGCCAGACATATTAATTAAGCAATATCCATATAGTTAGATTTTGATTTATGGAGTAGCAAAGCTGACATTTTCTTAGGAAAATATAAAAGCCTAAAATATATTATTACTCTGAGAGATGTCCAAGAGCAGTCTGTCCAACCTCCCAAAGGGCTAGGATAATAAGGGAAGGCCTAGATAAGGCCAACATGTTGTTAAACAGTTTTTGTCTACCCTAATGCTTTCACTAATACTACCTGGAAAGATCAAACTTACACAATATTGAACATGAAGACAACTCAGAGAACAATGGCTTCATGGCACATGTACAACAACTAGGTTTTTATAGCATCACTGATAATATACCCAAGAAGGTAATTCTGGCGTCATTATGTAACTCGCAACTATTTTAATTAAGTAACCTGTTAGGAGAGCTGCTTTATTACTGTCCATTTAACCAGTTAAGACTCTTGAAATAGAGTAAAAAAATTAGTTTTCGCTAGATAATTAACACTAAACAGACCTTATAAAATACAAGTTCAACAACTTAAGGATAATCCACACCCATAATAGCAAGATTATATCATGCAAGTAACCTGGGCATGATCTGTCATGGACAATTTATTATAACAGAGGCCATGCTTATAGTTCTTCACTTTTTAGTAACAAGTAGATTAATTCTTTTCCTGGTTACCAATTGATGCATAACAAATCACTCCAACTTTCCTAAAATAAAACATTATATTATTAGTCTCAGAGATTCTGTGGCTCAGGTATTTGGACAGGGCACTGTAGGGATGACTTCTTCCTACTCCATGATGTTTAGGTCTGGAATCACCTAGAATATGGATCAGTAAACTTTTTCTTTAAAAGGAAAAATAGTAAATATTTCAAGATCTGTAGGTGACATACAGTGTCTACTGAATATTTGTCTTTTTTGTTTTTTTTTTTACAACCCTTTACAATGTAAAAACTAATTTTAGCCCATGGGTCTATAAAAACAGGCTATAGGCTATATTTGGTCATTTGGTCCAAAATGCAAGCAACAGCATTGTCTTAAAAAGAAGTATAATTATTATCATTTTCTACCTGTTTTTAGAATAGTATCTGTGTTAAGTATTAATCAGAAACACTTCACAAAAGGAAAAATTTAAAAAGATAAATTAGTGAGAGAACTCTTGACTTGTAGTTCAAATTGATATCCCTCTTATATTTTGTTTTTCCCAGCTCTTTTTCTTCACAGATCTTAGATATGGTTAATGTCTTCAAGGCATATAAAGTCTCTTTTCAAGTAGATGTACTTTATACTATGTGCTGCAAGAAGTAAGCCTCATTTTTTTTTTTAAGTGAGCAGGTACAGCTCAGCCACTCAGTCTTTATGAGACATTTTTTTAATTTGGAACATAAATTAAATTAAATATTTATGCCAGACCTGCCAAAACGAAGACAAATAGCTCTAGCAAACGATTCTCTTAATAAAATTCAATCACTATAATGCAAACTGTTGTCAAAAGGGTAAATGCAAGTTAAGTTTTTAAAAAGTTTTGCTTCATGATCCATGGAATTAATAACTCATGTCATGAACACTGAAAACTGAGTGTATCTTTATATTCTTTGCACTCCTTTGTGTGCTTGCAAGTTTTTTTTTTAACTTACTGTCCATCTTTCTCGCAAGGGGTCCTTTCAGAATTAAAAATATAATTATACTTTTTCATCTAATTAAAATGTCAATCATTTATTTTAGCATATTAAGTATAATGGCTGTTACCCAAGTTTTCTTTTCATTCAGATTCTGATTATTTTGTCATGTCACTCAAAAATCTATGCTTTGCAACTTGTCCAAGATTTTTTCTCCTCATTAGCATAAAACATCTTAGAGTCCTGCTGGTAGTGCTTTATCTAGTACAGGAAATGATTTAGATAATAAACAGCTGGAAACCAAAATGTTATATACTGGCAGAGAATGAAAAATAGATTAGCAATTATACAAAATGAACATAAACATCCTTTCTCTACCACCCTTTGTAATTTTATATATTGAGTTTTAGAATTAAAAAATAAAAAGTTCTAAGAAAGTTTACTGGAAGATGGTCTATTGGATTCTTCTCTATATTGTTTCTTCTTCTATCTTCTATTTTTTTTTTTTACCATTTCTTCTGATTTTCTACTTCTTTATCCTCATTGTCTATTATCTCTATAAGATGAGGCGGTTGGACTAAATGATATCTAAAATCATTTCTAGCTTTAATCATTCTGAGTCGCAAAGACTTCTTAATATATTCCAGGATAACAAATATGTTAGAGAAACAGGCATGGGAGTTATATTTTCATTTTCTCTTTTCTCTTTTATTCATGACAATATTTTCTCCCATTTTTATTTGTTTTCTTCCTTTTGCCTTCTCCATTTTCTGTCAAGCTACAAACACAGCTTCTCTTTACATAGCTCATTTTGATTTAAAATCAACTGAAATATGTGTGTCTCTCTCTGTCTCTCTCTGACTCTATTTGTCTCTGTCTCTCTCTCTCTCTCTCTCTCTCTCTCTCCGGGCCATTCTCCATTTAGGAGAGGGGAAATAAAGGCACATGAAGAAAATATTTGTATATTTAAGGTCTTACACCCTGAAGCTCCTGTATTTAGCTCTTCTGAATATGACACATTTCCTTTGGAGGAGACTACCGTCTGAAAGAAAATATCAACCTACCTGCTATGTAATTGCTGAGCTATTATAGGGATTGAAAATGAGCAGGAAATTTGACAAGTCCTCAACTGCTAGCCACAGCTAAAATTCTGACATTTAGATGAAAAAGCATAAAGCGATTATTGATCTGTAAGGAAACAAGGCGGTCTCTGATACACAGGACATTCCTAACTGCATATAGTCATTTTAACCCTAAGAGTTTTTCGCTCCTAATTTATAGAAGATAAAACTGAATCTGATTTAAGAAAAAAATAAAGTACTAAGACCATGACATTAGTATTAATATTAGTAAGTTGCTCTTGACAATTTGTATTTTACAGTTTACATTGCTTTATATATAAAATCAGAACAAAATAGCCTACTAATTCATTTTAAATCCTTATCTATGATAATGATGATGAAAAGTTTTAGTTTCACATTGAGTAGACTAGAAAATAAGACACAGTTATACCTCAGGAAGCAAAAAGTGTACTGCTTTTCCTCCAAAGTCTGTGATTTGGAAAAGTGCCTGTTTTGGAGAACAGCTGTTACCTGAGATGAATGCCAATGTACCAGTACTTTTTGTCTCAAAATATTTCAAGAGCAGCTGCCCCTCTCTTTTTAATTCTAACTCTGCACTGGCACATGTGCGCACACACAAACACACTTAGAGGTGAACCATTGAGCAGATATCTTGGTGTGCTGTATTTTGGTTCGCAGACATCTTGTGTAAGCTCACTGACATCAAGACTGTTCTTGCATCCCAATAGAAATAGTCAAGGATTAAGGCATTCAGAGTTTAGACTAATTTGGCCAGGAGACTTGGTCACACTCAGTCACAATTTCCAAACTGGAAACCATTCAGTATTAAAGATGTCAGACACACTTTGTTCAGAATAGCCCTGGGACTCAGGATTAATTCTAAAAGAATCTAACAGGAATCCTTTTGTCTGAACAGTTTCTAAATCAAATCCTACAGCCACAGTGCACAAGCTACAAATGCCTGCTTTTCTTAATAGGAATCAGTACCATTCTATGATATGGATTCAGTGGCTGACAGGTATCCAATTAATTACTCCATTAAACTGTCTTTTAAGAAGGTAATTTCAATAAAATAAATGTTTCTTGGTTTCCTACCTCCGAATCCTTTATTTGTACGATCACTTCCTGAAAGCTTATATTCAATAAATCTCATCTATTTTATCTTATTAAAAAAAAAAAAAGACTATTCCAGTACTTTTGAAGGACAAATGGACCAGTAAATATAAACATGGTCAAAGACTTGAACTTGAATAAAAATTTTATATTATTGCCTACTCAAATTTCATGCAAACTTTTAAGGTCTTCAAACTTTCTAGGTATACATTATTTCTTGGATATATAAATGGATTGAAAGACTATCACATAGTAGGTACTCAAAGAAATAGGTACTGATTTTTTTAAGTTCAGACACTTTGTTAGTCATCTGATATTTCAAATACTTATAATTTGTTTCCTTGAGATTTTATAAGAAGAAATTAAAATAATTTTCATTTGATAACATACATGTCTCTCTAAATAATCTGAAGTCTTTCCCAAGCCTTCCAACTCCTGAGTACAAAAACTTAAGGTACACTATTGTTAATTGCTTGTTCTGTGGTATTAGTTGGTCTGAATCTACATTTAAGATAGATATAATCTTTTAATCTAAATCATCCTGTCAGTAATAACTCATCGAGTTACTTAGTCATTTACTTATCCTATACTGACCCTTCAATTTAGTGAAATATTTGACAATGGTATACCCCAAAATCAACCATTAACTTAACTTAAACTATCTAAGAGAAAGATGGATTTATTTTAAAAATAGTGTTGTTAGTGATTGACACTGAACTAGGAGTGAAATGCTTAGAACAAAAACATATTTAAGTAAGTGGATTTCTTTGTTCATAAAAATACATAATACACTTGTATTATTTGTTTCCTCTGTTCCATAGAGAACTTAAAGAGTGGTTGCAATGCCCAGAGCGTACTGAAAACTGGCTCAGTGAATTTGTTGAAAGATGAATGAATGAATGAATGAATGCCTTTTTTGTGTAGACATATTAAAACTTTCTGCTATTAGATTCCAGGATATGCTGACATAGTCTCTCCTAGGTATACATTATTCCAGTTGTTTTAAAAAAAAAGTTTTTAAAATTGTCCTTAAAACAGCCTTGAGATTAGAAGTTCAAGTCTGAATAATTTGAGCAATAATACATAGAAGTTAAAAATATAGGCTTTTTTAAATTTGACAAACTTTGTTTTAAATTCTGGTTCTGCCACTAATTTAATATGTAATTTTGAGCAATTTATTAATTAGTATGTGGATAATACGCATTTTTTTCAAAAGAAGTACAATAGTCAGAGACCCAAAGTCCAGAACAATTGGTAATATATTTATACAAATAAATCAAAAGAAAAAATTGTATTTCAAGTTTATTTAAAATGAGTAATATCAATAACCCTAAAATCAAGAATGCCTGTATCTGTACAGCTCTGGCATATAACATGTACAGAATGTAGCTTTTATTAAAACTAAACTGTTCTCAACTGGGCTATCCACTCAATAACTTGTAAAGAGATTTCAAAATTCATCACCAAGCTCACTTGTCTTCAATGTACTTTCTTATTGGTTCTCCCCTTATCAATTAATTTGCCAAGTCACCTGGATGAAAGCCGTTCCCAAGCTAAAGTGCCAGATAGAAGCCAGAATATAAATAGCCCCTCTAGCTTTCCTCTTGTTACTCCTGTGTCCACCTTCTCAATCTATGCAACAATGTCTTCATTCACTTACTTTGATTCTTCAACACTATTTATGAAAATCTTTTTCTATCCTTTTTAAAATCTTATTTAGGAAACCTCCTTTTGCTCATTGTTTTTGTCTGTTTGGTATTTATTTTTGCTTTGTCAAAGGTCAATTAAACCCATGTTCACTGTACTTATCTTTTTATAGCGATTCACTGGTCTAAAGAATAGAAACACTATAATAATATAATCACTAAAGGACCATGTAATCATAAGCCAAGAGGATTGTGGCTATTCAGCAGAAGAGCAGAACTAGAGTGGGAGCTTGCAAACTTGAAGAGCCAGGGAATCCACAAAAGTAAGCATTTGTTGAGCAGGTAACACTTCTCTCTTCATAAGCATCTATTATGTGCACGCCATTAGGAACACCAGAAAAGGGTTGAAATGGCCTTCTACTACTTTGAGAAAGTGGTAGCTCATTTGAGCTATTTGTGAATAGTTAACAGTGAGAGATTAAAGGCAGGCCTGTGTTTGTGTGATGCTCATTTGTCTTGCAACTACACAACCATATCTCCTAAGGGTACTCATTAAGTTGTCAGTGGCTGTGCCCACATAATGCCTTAACAACTGTTCTTTCATCAGGCAAACTATAAACCAGTCCAATCTGGTGAGGAGAAATCAGTTCAATAGTTAATTGGACTAAATTCAATACTTTGGTAACAGGAGTTATATCTATGGCCCTTACCAGACATGGGCTACTTTTACCAAAGAACACACTCAATTCCAAAAAAAAAAAAAAGCTTTTTTAACAAAAGAACATTACAAAGAGAACACTTCAAAGAAGATCTCAATGATATGTTATATTAGGGACAATATTGTAACTGGATGATCTTTAAACTAAAATAGAGAAAGGAAAGATATTTGTCATAAATCTTTCTGGCTGAGAAAACATTCATGATGATTCAGTAAATTCCAAGATACACCTCATTTGCTACAGGGGTCAATAACTAGAGCTATAACTCAACTCTGTCAAATATCTCCTCTCTGGTGACTACAAGGCAGGAAAAAGTAAATGATAAAATCATTCCAGAATTCAGTATAAAAATATGTATTTTTCTAAAATACTGATTTCTTTATTAAATAATATAAAATTAGATTATTAAATAATATTTCTCACTTGAGCAGTAGTAATACCCATCAGTGAATGCTGGGACCACTTTTACTTAATCTATTTTTAATAAAATTTATATAATATCGCTCACATATTTAATGAGTAAATATCTATAAATCCAAATTATAAATCTGGGTATTGGGTTCAATAGTGTTCCAAATTTTGATGACCCAACATGTAAGAACATACATACATATATACATATAATAAACTACTCCGGATAAATACAAAACTTTCAAAACTATGAAAAAAAGATTACCCCGCAAAATTAAAGTATCAATTAAATTAGTTCTTGACTTATTTATTTTAAAATTTTGTAAGGAAATTATTTTTTAAGTATAATTTCAAACTTTAAGAAGTTTACTTACTCTGGTCAAGATGGCAGAGTAGGTAAACACTGTACTGGTCTCCTCTCATGACCACATCAAGATTATAACTAAACTACAAAACAATCATCATTAAAAATCGCTTGAAATCTAGCTGAACAGAAATCCTATAACTAAGGATATGCAAAAGAAGCCACGCTGAGACTGGTAGGAGGGGCGGAGATGTTGAAGGGGCTGGTCCTGCACCCACTTATGGTGGTTAAAAATCAAGAGGGATATCTCAGCTGTGGAGGTACCCCCTGACGAGTGAGGGGTCCCTGACCCACACCAGACTCCCCAGCCCAGAGTTCCAGCACCAAGAAGAGAAGTCCCCTCAACTTCAGGCTGTAAAAACCAGTGGAGATTGTGGCTGAGTGAGACAGAGGGTTATAGGAGTCCCAGGATTCCTCTTAAAGGGCCCAGATATGGACTTACTCTCTGGTGAACTCACTCAATCTGAGATCCAGCACTGAGGCAGCAGCTTGAAAGGTGCCAGAGACATACAGAGAGGAACTGAATTGTCTGGCTTCTAAGCCAGTGCTAGAGGGGCAGCTTTCTCTCAGACAGACATGCTGGCAGTGTTCAGACACAGGCAGGCACCACATCCGAGTCTCCATCAACCTGGCTAACACTGTTTGCTCTGCCCTGATGATTACTTGAAACCCCATGCCACCCAACTTGTGGGCCCACCCAAGCCACTTCCAGGGGCTTTTCCATACAAATGGCCTGTCTTGGCTCATGCTATAGACTTTCCTAAAATCTCTCAAAGATTACCAAATCTCAAATAAGCAGCATCTGGCCTTGGCATGACCTATACCTCTTGTTGAGTAGCCCCAAGCCTGGTACTAGTAGCAGCTGGCCTCAGTTTGCAGCTTAGCCTCTTGTAGACACCTTCAAGCCCAACACAAGTGGCAACCATCTGAAGATCACTTTGTAGCTCATACCAAGTGGCTTCAGGCAGGGCACTGGCAGCAGATGACCTTGGCCTGCAACAGAGCCCCTCCCAAGAGGCCCCAGAATGAATACACACAGTGGCCGGGTTCAGACCATACCATCACCACTCAACTATCTCCACAAACAACACACCCAAAGGACAGACTACGCAGGCACCAGAGCCTTGCTAAAGTGAATCCTGCTCAGGAGAATCAGCCCCTGAACAATAATTCCTCCACTATAGTCATGTTTAGTCCTTGCCACCACTCAGCATCAGGGTCAGTCCTTCCCACTGATGTGCAAACAGCAAGCAAGGCTCAACTACATAAGGAAGGTACACACAACCTACACAAGGGATACACCTGGAGCACCTGGCTCAAACTATCAAGGAGACTGCACCACTGAGCCTCACAGGTCACCTACTACATAGGCCACTCTGCTAAGACCAGGAGACATAGTAGCCCTACCTAATACATAGAAACAAACTCAGAGAAGCAGTCAAAACAGGAAGACAAAGAAACATGTCCCAAATGAAAAAAAAGAAAAAGAAAAAAAAGAACAAAGCTCCAGAAAAAGAACTAAATAAAATGGAAACAATCAACCTACCAGATAGAGTTTAAAACTTTGATTATAAGGATGCTCAATGATCTCAGTGAGCACTTCAACAAAGAGACTGAAAACATAAAAATGGACATAGAAAATGTAAAAAGAACCACTCAGCAATGAAGAACACAATGATTGAAATGAAGAAAGCATTAGAGAGAATCAGCAGTAAAATAAATGAAGCAGAGGACCAAATCAATGATTCCGAAGATAAGGTAGACGTAAACACGCACTCAGAAGAGCAAAAAAGAAAAAAATTAATCCGAAAAAAAAAAAAATGAAGATAGTTTAAGGGTTTTCTGGAACAATATCAAGCTGCACATCAACATTCACATCATAGGGGTACCAGAAGAAGGAGAGAGCAAGAAATTGAAAATTTATTTGAAGAACTAATGACTTCCCTAACCTGATGAAGGAAATAGGCATACAAGCCCAGGAAGCACAGAGTCCCAAACAAGATAAATCCAAAGAGGCCCACATCAAGACCATTGTAATGAAAATGTCAAAGTTTAAATAAAAGAGAGAATCTTAAAAGTAGCAAGAGAAAAGTGATTAGCTACCTATAAGGGATCTCCCATAAAACTATCAGCTGATGTCTCAGCAGAAACTTTGCAGGTCAGAGGTATTGACATGAAATATTCAAAGTGATGAAAATCCAGGACTTAAAACCAAGATTACTCTACCCAGCAAAGCTATCATTTAGATTTGAAAGACAGAAAAAGAGCTTCCCAGACAAGGAAGACTAAAGGAATTCATCACCACCAAACTAGTATTATTAGAAATGTTAAAGTAGCTTCTTTAAGAAGAAAAAGTAAAACAAAACAAAAAGATAAAAATATAAATAAAAAATGGCAAAAATCTATGTATCAACAATTACTTTAAGTGGAAATAGATGAAATGTGCCAATCAAAAGACACAGGGTGGCTAAGTGGATAAGAAAACAAGACCCTTACATATGCTGCCTAAAAGTAAAGGGAAAGAAAGAGATATTTCATGAAAATGGAAATTTTGAAATGCTGGGGTAGCAATACTCACACCAGACAAAATAGACTTTAAAGCAAAGGCTATAACAAGAGACAAAGAAGAACCCAATTCTGGGTATTCATTTGAGGAAAACTAAAACACTATTTTGAAGAGACATGTGAATCCACATGTTCATTTTAGCATTATTTATAATAGCCAAGATATAGAGGCAACCTGGGCATCCATTAGTGAATGAAAGGATAAAGAAGAGGTGGTACATATATACACAATAAAATATCACTCAGCCATAAAAAAATAAATAAATAAAATCTTGCCATCTGCAACAACATACATTGACCTATAAGGTATTGTGCTGAGTAGAAAGAAAGATAAATGCCATATTATTTCTCTTATATGTAGGGTCTAAAGCATAAAATAAGTGAACAAATGAAACAGAAAAAACTCATAGATACAGAGAACATTTTGATGGTTCCCTGATGGAAGAAGGGTTGGGAGATGGGTGAAAAGGGGAAGGGATTAAGAAGTACAAACTGGCAGTTACAAAATAATCATGGGGATGTAAAGTACAACATAAGTAAGATAGTCAGTAATACTGTAATAACTATGTGTGATGTCAGATGGATACTAGATTTATCAGGGTGATCGCATAAGTTACACAATGTATTTGTAAAATAGTATGTCGTACACTGAGACTAATATAATATTATGTCAACTATAATTGAAAATTTTTTTAAGTATTTTTTAAAAATCTAAAAAAACATTTGCTATTACTTCATTTTTCTATTAGAGACTGTCATCTGGGGCTACTTTCACCTTGCAAGGTTCAGAGAGTCTAAAGACCAATTATTCAGAAACGTCAATATGAGAAACATCTACTTTTGTGCATTAGCATCTGATTTAATGAGCAATGCTAAACAGGAATAGGCAGAGTGGTCAAGTGACAGACTGAGAATCCCAAAACTAAAGATACACAAATGGGTACAATGAATAATTCCTATCTCTATATATTAAACTAGAAGGTAATATGACAGCAGTGAGGGATGTGTAAAAAGCACTATGTGCAACCCAAAGAGCAGAGAAAAAAGTGCTCACAGATTGGAAATGGAAAAAAAAAGATGGGACACAGTGATGAGATGATCTTGCATAGCGAGCTCTTTTAGTGTACAACTTATTTATTTCATGGCTGCATTAACAATACGATTTAAAATGCTATGATCTGATTATATACTTGAGTATTCAGATTACATTTATTACAAGCAATAAAACAAGTCCTTTTTTAATCCTTTTTTATTCAATAAATAAGAGAGTTATTGAATAAAAATGAGGAGAAAATAAGAGTATTTCTTGCAGAGGAACTCAGTGTTGCTACTTGTAGAATATCCAGGAGATTAAGTTATAGCATTGGACATTTATGGGAAATTTATATATTTCCAGAACTCTAGAAGCTTATTTCATGGCTGCATTTCATCTTTGGGATTGATTCACACTTTAAAAAAGTATTCTGCTACTACATTAGCTCTCTCTATAATGAAGAATCCATGCATAGAAGTCATAAAAACTAACTCTGCAATTTTCTGAGTCTGAAAATAATTTTATTCCTTTTCTGTCTGGTTAAAGAACCAAAATCCTCAATATTTTTCAATATTTTTCAACACCCAATATATTCATTTCATGTCCAAAATTATGAATTTAGTTTCCAGATTTCAACTTCTGCTGTGTCATTTTTATAATATAGATGAATAATAAAGATATTAAAATAGATGGTTACATTAGGGCCAGGAAATAACTTGTTTAGTCCAATGATATTTCAAAGCACCAAAGTCAAAAAATATGAGATTATAGCACTAGCAATGCAGTGCAAAATGGTACTTATATTTTGCAATTTACTTATAACTGTTGTTTTACTGCTGTTATTCCTATCAGGTAAGTTATTATTAGAGTCAGTCTTTCTGGTCTTCCTCTCACTACATGGTAGGCAGTGGAAGAAATAACCATCATATTAAAATAAACATCCAAATGCCTTATTTTTTAATTTGGAGAAATATAAGTACATGTGATATCATAGGAGAATAGAAGCCACAGAATAATGTTAACACTATATGAAACAATTTTATTCAATGGTATGGCACTTAAAACATTCATTTCCTATTAAAACAGACATGGCTCACTCTGTCTATCTATTTATGATGACATTGGTTAACAAAATCCAATAAGATTCAGCTGTACACTTTAATAGTAAGGCATATATATATTTACACTGGGTGTTCACCTTCCATAGTTAAATTTCTCTGTCACCACATATTTGACCCCCTTTACCCCATCTACTTCTTCCCTCCCCACTCCCTTCTGGTAACCACTAGCCTATTGTCTATGTCCATGAATCTCTGTTTGTTTGTCCTGCTCATTTGTTGATTTTAGGTTTACATTCCACATATAAGTGATATCATGGGATTTTCAACTTTTTCTGTCTGGCTTATTTCACTTAGCATGATTATCTCAAGGTCCATTCATGTTGTTGCAAATGGCAGTATTTCATCTCTTCTTATGGCTGAGTAATATTCCATTGTATATATGTACCACAGCTTCTTTAGCCAATAATCTATCGTAGGTGACTTTGGAGGTTTCTTAAGAAACCCAGAAAGACAGGTGGGACTTACCTTGGAACTTTCTGTTCCACAGATACACCAATAGGAAAATATTACTTGAATGAGACCTTGCTCTAGTACCTGTTAGGATTTTGGGCCAGGCTTTCACCTTTACTCTCAGATTCCTCAAAAGAGAAACAAGATGATTAGACTAGATATCTAGGGTCCCTTTCAACTCCAATCCACGATCTGTATGGGCAGAAGTAAAAAATTTAGAGCTTTTGGAAGATCAGAAAGAGTTTTTATGTTACTTGAGGCAAAAATAAAGGCATTTGGTCTCAAACTAGAAGTGGAAGATGAATGGAAGGGAGCTATGAGAAATAGTGTGATAGGATGAAGCAGTGCTGTTAATTAGAACTATTGTTTACTTTGTTGTATGGTTTATCACATTTAACTTCACAGTAGCCCTAAATGTAAACAAAATGATTTCCATTGTACTGAGGAGGATACTGAGGATCAGAATGTCACTTGTAAAATGTCATACAAGGAACCAGTGGCTTGATCCCCTAAATTTCTATCTTAACCATTCTATCACACTGCGTGATTACAACTCACAGATGTGCAAAGACAAGGATTGTTCTTACTCTGTCAATTAGGAATTCAAGGTTTGCAAGTTTGTTCTAACCTCAGACAAAACAGAAAGTTTCTTAGTGACATGAGTTCAGGTGCCAACATGGTCTCTCCACCAGTTCCTTCAAAGACGAAAAGAAGAAAGGTTAGAAAAGTAAGGAGGAGGAAAAGGAAATAACCCATAATTCCTAAATTTTCTCACAAAGTGTCATTTAGAACATATTTTTTTTAAATGAAAATGTTTGATAAGGGGCACACTGGGTTCTGAACTATTACCAGTCATGCATACTTACTGTAAATGAAATTCCAATTCTTTCCTAGAAGCAAATTTTGAAAAGGGGAGTACCTTGTGCATGGTCCTGATTGTTCACTCAAGCCTCAACACTCATTGATTATGCCTACAGGGGTGTCAGAAAGCACAGGTTTGTGTCTCTGTGATCAATAGGTCAAGAATGATCTAAAAATTAGATTCCTTTGGTTGCAGATAACATAAATGTCCTTGAGCTAAAACTCATAAACAAGGTTTAATTATTATAAGAATACAGAGTATCTGGGAAAATCCTCAGGAAAAACATGAACCAACATTTCATGGGCTATAGATAAATCCTCTGTCTGCCTTTCTTCTTTGTTTATTTGCTTTTTTCATTCTTCTCCCTCAGTGAAGACTGGCTTTGTCTGTTTCCTGGCTTGCAGAGGGAAAACCACTACTGTCAACAGCTCCCTAGCACACATCTCCTCCATTCTAAAGTTACTCATACACTAGAATGTACTTGGACAATAGAATCTCTTAGACTCAATTCCATACCATTAGCCCCTCTTAGGTCACTTGAGGCAAGATTATATTGGGGATCCAAACTGCTATTCTTACAACCATGTGAATGACAAAGAGGAGAAGTAGTTACACACAGAACAGGAAAATGCTGAGAGTTGAAGACACAACACAATTGGGATTTGCTCTGGAGAATTAAATATTCTCCAGTGAAAATTGGATAATTCATGAATGATCTATGAGTTTTTTCTTTTCCTTCAGAAACTCCAAAGGCAGGATTTTATTACTTAGATGGTTAGGCTGCAACACAATTCTCTAAACTATCTCTAGAGAACAACTTTAATATTGTTGTATCAAATTTATTTATGTCTTTCTAAAAAGGCTTTGAGGCAGCTTACAAAAAAGAAATATGATTCTCTTAATGTGGGCATGGGATCCATTTTAATGTTCTATCGGCTTTGAAACTAAACTTGATATTAAGATAAACCCTTAGACTCTAACTAGGTTAGAAACTTAGTTGTCTAACTCAGGAAAGGAGCACAACAAATGCAGCTACCTGGGACATGTGATGCACTGACCCATTTGTCAAATAATCAGTTCTATCTCTGTATAATTTACAGGAAGTCAGGAGAAAACTCAGCAATAATACGAGCCCTTGCACAAATGAACTCACAAAAATTCTATCTGCAACTGTAGAATTCTATTAGGAGTACATATAGTATAAGAAAGTGCTTGGCTTTGCTTATTTTCATTCACTCAGTCAGTCAACAAATATTTACTGAGCATATTTACTCAGAATCAAGCACCATGATGTGAATAATAGAATGGGTAAGAGACAGCCTCCGATCTGCAAGCACCCACAGTTTACTAAAACAAGGCAATGCATTCAATGCTATGATAGATGGAAACATAGAACAGCAAGAGCATATGAAGAAGGGGTTTGGCCATGATAATTCAAGGAAGGCTTGCCTCAGAGGAATCTTCATGGCAGTCTAAGAGAGTGAAGCAAAGAAGGGAAGAGAGTTTTTGGCAAGAGGTACAGAAGGTTCAAATTACTAGGGTGGTGAGAGAACGAGACAAGTTGAAGGGACTATAAAGTGTTAAACATGGCTAGAGTATAGGGTGTGAGAGAAAAGACAATGTGCAATTGTGAGAAATTAGGCTGTCTTCCAAAACCTTCTTAAAATATTCATTCCATTAATAAATACATAAAAAACACCCACTATCTATTCTCGATATGTATATTCACTTGGAGATCCCACTGAGATTATGTGTACTGAATATCTGCACACTCTGCTTTCTCACCCTCACCAATATTTCCATAAAATTCAATGTTCTTACTTGCAACCAAGGTCCCTGATCACACCCTCCCAGACTCTATGTAAGCCCTTAACCACTAATGCCAAGAGTGTTCTCACTGATCTAATAAAAGGAATTGAGTTTTTCTTAGTGGCAACTCTTCTTAGAGTCAATTCTACCAAGCACCTAGCGGCTTTGTCACTTTAGGATATGATATGAATGAATGCTGAGTGAGGTTATGATGCAGGAGTGCTTCCCAAATTTCTTCACAGATGGGTTGCATCCTGTTGATCCTTCCAGCACGCAGCATAGTAGCCCTCGGACTCTAACACTACTCCCCACTTATCAAATGCTTAACTTCCATAGCTTCTCCTAGGATTTATTCCTTCTTAAAAATCTTTCCTCAATTTCCGTTCTGAATTCTCACATCACTGGGCGCTTCACTGTCATGAAACTCAAGGCTCTTCAACTCAAAAGACACTTCGGTCCATCCAAAAAATTCCATGACTCCAGAATCTTCTTTACCTCAGTAGCCCAAATTATTCCCTACCATGTCCCATAAAATTATTTTATATCCACCCTCATCAGGCCTCACATCCATGTCTATTCTTCATGAATTGTATTCAGTAATTATACGTATTAAATGAATAATAAACCCATTTTCATCTACGATAGATGATTGGCTAAAGAAGCTGTGGTACGTATGTACAATGGAATATTACTCAGCCATAAGAAGAGATGAAATACTGCCATTTGTGACAACGTGGATAGACCTCAAGAGAATCATGCTAAGTGAAATAAGCCAGACAGAAAAAGTTGAAAATCACATGATATCACTTATATGTGGAATACAAACCTAAAATCAACAAATGAACAGGACAAATAAAGACTCATAGATATAGACAATAGACTAGTGGTCACCAGAGAGTAAGGGGTAGGGGAGAAGTAGAAGGAGTAAAAGGGGTCAAAGATGTAGTGACAAAGAGGAAATCTAACTATAGGAGGTGAACACACAATGTATAATATATGCCTTACTGTTAAAATGTACAGCTGAAACATCGGATTTTGTTAACAAATGACACCATAAAAAGTAAATAAATAAATTTAAATGAAAAAAAAGAAATTAAAAAGTTTTTAAAGAATATAATAAAGTATATTAACATTAGAATGCATATGGCTTGCAGTGTGTTTTCTTCTTAGCTTTATGTGAACATGTTCATCAGATGCTAATAGCAGAAATTCTCCACATTGATTGTAATGACTCTATATGATTAAGAGAAGGCAAGGAGAAAAACTAACATCTATATATTGCCAAGTGCTTTGGTCAGTGTTTCACCTACAAGATTTCATTTGATACTCCAAGAACTCAACAAGGTAAGATTTATCATTCCCATTTTATAGTTGGAAATTTGATGCTTGAGAAGTTATGTTGCCAAAGAAGCTTCGGCTACTCGCTAGTAGAGTCTGAAGTTAAATTCTAAAGCTAATTCCACTGTGTCATACTGACTCTAATTTTCTTGAAATTTTGCTAAGAGTAATTACAGAAATGTATGAAAAAGTAACAATAACTACAGAGTTTATAAATCGAAATAAAAATTTCTAAAGTTTGATTTATACTATGATCAAACTATATGCTCGCTTCGCAAATTCCATTCTAAATTTAAAAGAACAAAGGAATCTTGATTAGCTACTGTTAATTTATGTTATTTTTCATGGTTTTCAGAATTTGTGCAATTTAGTTTAGTTTAATGTAGAGTATATATAAATAACTCTTTTGTAGTATAAAATATATGTTAAGGACATATATATTATATTTCAATATAGAAAATTTCTAGAGAATATCTAAATTAGTTTTTGGTGCTCCTTTTTTTATTTTGGTTTAGAAAGCCACCAAAAACTAGGAAATAATAGTTTTGTGTGTTAGATGTATTGTAATAATCATTGGGAGCATGCAGGCCTAGTGATGAGAAGTCTTTCCTTGTAATTCTACTGGAATGAACAGAAATATTTTTATCAGAAATAATTTCTAGGAATTCTACCCCCACCCCTTACCCCCAACTTACTCAGATTTTTGATCACCAGGTCTAAATATAAAAGGTCATTTTCCATCTCAAGGGTTTATGTATTTATTTATTTTTTGGCTAGTAATATTCTCATATTTAATTATGCTTGAAATAAATTCAAGTTATGAAGAATCATAAGACATGATCCCAAAATACTATTTTTTTCCCCTCTATAGAGACTATATCTCTATAGTCTCATCTTTAGATGCCATTTAGTGGCATCTAAATGGTACAAAAAGTACAAAAAGATTTAGAGGTAATTTTCCCAGAGTTCACTTAATCCATTTCTAACCATGAGCACTCATTACAAAAAGTATTTATTCAGACTAAGTAGAATTAAAAATATAGATTATCCTGATCCAACAATTATGAATCATCTAGTAGACAACCAGATGCATTCAATATTTATTATAAAGTCCCAAACTGATAAAAACTTTAAATGAAAGTCATACTTGGTGGTGGGGGAGCAGGGGAGGGAGGACCCTAATACTTAATGTTATCTAGAAAAAATAAATTAAGTTGACCTCAGTACTGAGAGTAGCAAGCACATGCTCTCCGCTCATTAAAGTGAGAAACGTTAATTCCTAGGTTCTCTGCCATTATTCTACATGATAAATTACAAAACAACCAATGACAATGCCCCTTAAATAATATGCTATTTTAGTTATTTTGTTCAGAATATATGACACTACATATATATTTTTTTAAAGCCCTCATTTGTGAAAAACCTTTTAAAGAAAATCATTCATCTCTATGTGATATAACTAGGTTATGAAAGAATGCATAATCAAAGCAATACTGTATTTAATACAAAAAGCCTACCAGCTGGGGCCTGGAGAGTGCAGGGTGCTATAGTGTGTGGACACAAGATTA
Organism: Pteropus medius; assembly: GCF_902729225.1. NCBI lineage: Eukaryota > Metazoa > Chordata > Mammalia > Chiroptera > Pteropodidae > Pteropus > Pteropus medius. Next base: position 4,868,794 of record NW_024349222.1, on the reverse strand, counting down.
AGGCTGCGGGGTACAGGCCAGAGCTGCTCCATAAGCTACAGAGGCTGCACGTGATCCACACGATGCGCAAGCTGTGCTTCGGGACTTCACAGGGGTGGCCAGGAGACCAGGCCCAAGGATCCAGCAGAGAGACCTGGGGAGCTAGTCCTGGGCCACATGGTAGAGCCCAAGTTAACCACAGCATCCATGGTCACTTCCGAGAAAAGTTTTGGCTGAGGTGCCAGTATATCTGGTGGCAGAGCATGGCTCCATGCATAAGTTCAGCCTTCACAGAGAGCACACTGCTGCAGGCTGTCACCAATACTCAGGCCATGCATGGCTTCTTTAAGGAATGCACAGAGGACATTAAGGAGTTGCCTGTCTACTCAGTCCTCTTGACATTGTGTCTGCAGAGACTCTTAAAGGGCGGCACCCTTACTTACATGGTCACCCCTAGGGAATCTCAGCGGACCTTGAATCAAGGGCTGGTCTTTCCCCAAACCATCTGTGCTCGCTCCTCACTTTCAAAATGCAAACTATCAAGAAGGCCCAGTCGGTATAGAAGGTGTTTTCCTGCGGCTGATGCACGAGTGAGCGGAGAGAGGGCAGCAGGAGCCCTGGTGGATTTAGTGTAGCACCCCTCCAGCCTTTTAGCTACCTATGATGCCTGTGCCATTCTCCATGGAAGAGGAGAAGCTGCTGAGCACCATCATGTGTGGGCCTCTGCAGAGGAATCTAGGGCCCTCTTTGAGCAGAACCTTTACTCGGTTCTACTATAGCTTCTGCACTCTGACCTGAGCCTCACCCAAGCCACCATCTTCCTCCCCCATCTAGGCTAGGAGGCCTTTTAACCATAATCTTTTGGGCTAATAAGAATCTTAGTGTTTGAACAACAACAACAACAAAAGCCACCTATATTCCAATTCAGTGACTATATTAAGTACCAAACAATTGTTTCTTCTCCTTTGCAAGCAAACATACACAAAATTTTATTACATTTGTTAAATAAAATTATCTAATTTAAAAATGAAGAGGAGAGAGGAGGCAGACTTACCTTGTTATTGATCCTCTAGCTGCTTTGGTGCTCGTAGTGCATGCTCAGTGGGTTTGCCAGATGCAGGTAACCTCCTATAGCAGGCCTTTTTTGGTCTTTGAACTCTAGAATCAAGTTTAATGTTTTTCAAAAAATATTCAAAAATATTTTAAAATTTAATGCTTTTTTTTAGTACAAGAAACCAATCTGAAAAGGCTACATACTATATAATTCCAACTAAATGACATTCTGGAAAATGCAAAATTATGAAGACAACAAAAAGGTCACTGGTTGACAGAAACTGAGGGTGGGTGACAGATGGATAGGCAGAGCACAGCGGATTTGTAGAGCATTGAAATTACTCTTTATGATACCATAATAATTGATACATATCAATACACATTTGTCTAAACCCATAGAATACACAACACCAAGAGTGAACGATAATGTAAACTATGAACTTTAGGTGATTATTATATGTTAATGCAGATTCATCAATTATAGCAAATGTACCACTCTGGTGGGGAATGATGATAATAAGGGAAGTTATGCATGGGTGGGGACAGGAAGTATATCAGAAATCTCTGTACCTTATCAGTTTGCTGTGAACCTAAAATAATGTCTAAGTTTAATTCCACTGTTCTAAAATAATGTCTCAATTAAAAATAATAATAAAAGTAAAAATAATATTCAACCCAATTGGAATAAATGGGGTTGGAGTTAAGAGCTCTGGTGCTTTGAAACCACAACACCCTGAGTCCAAACCTCAGTCCTAACAGTTACTAGCTTTTAATCTTATGCAATAAAAGACTCTCTTTGAACATGAGTTTACTATTTAGGAAAGTGAGGGTCAATGTAGTATGTATTCCAATAAATCATCATAAGAATTTAATACTATAAAGCATATAGAACACTTAGTCCAGTATCTGGCACAGAGCAGATGCCCAATAAATAATAGCCATTCAGCTTAAATTTAATTTTTACTTTCCAATACTATTTATGTGTATGTTGGTTTGGGGGTGGGAGATATAAAAGATAAAATCCCAAAATATATGTTCAACACAGGGCAAGTAGTTTTTGAATCTTGATTCTTCCCTTTTTAAGTAGAGTATTTCCCATTTGTATGTAGAGCTGTATTTTCAATTTTTTGTATCTACTCTTTAAGAAAATATTTTAGATCTCTTGATTAACTTTTATTTATCTTTTCTAAATTCTTTCCAATTAGCCCCCTCCTTTATTAATGATAACAGAGTTTAACCTATCATCTAATCCACTTAACGACATTGTGTGGAAGGGAGAGAATTAATTTATTTTTTGTACATATGATCTTTATATTGACGGATTTGTTTTCTGTCTACACAGACCAAAGGTGAAGTAGATAAAAGGTGAATTTAGGCAGAATAAGATTTGCCTAAGAACAATAATTTCTTATCAAAAAAATGGTTTTCACTTCACTTAATTGAATAATTATAACTCTCTATGTTGCCTCCATAGGCATGGACTAATCAAAAGAAAAAAATTAAAGCTCTTTAATTAAACCAGAAGTCTTAAAATATGTTTACTGGTTGGAGATATCCAGAATTTAGGAGTATTTATATAAAGCTAAATATAAATAGGTATAATTAAAAACATACATATATAAATATACAAATCTATGGTGTTTGGTATTCCTGGTACTATGTAAAATTATCAGAAGTCTAAAACATATTTGGACTTCAGGCAGAATTTTGGACACTAGTTTTATAAAGATAATGTAACAATAATAGCAGTTAAGATGTTACTTCCTTAGTAACATTTTGTTAGATCTAAAATCTGAACATGTAGTTCACATTAGCAAAAATGTCGGTTATTCAGGTAACAAAATTCATAACCCAAGTCCTCTTCTCAAAATCATATGGCATTTGTCTAATAATTACCAGAAGCGAATTCCATTTATTTCATCAAGATATTAACTTATTTATACTCTGGTATTAATCATTAATCTGAACAGGACAGAATTCTACTTATAACATTACTGATTATAATAGATTATACATTCTTCCTTAGAAAGTAAAAATTATTTAATACGTCAGCTATGATATGATGTGATGAAACCATTTAAATTTTTTCCATAGTGTCAAACTGCTTACTTACATTATTGAATGTCAAGAAACCAGTGGAAAAGAGTAAAAATATAATCCCCACAAGTAATCACAGATAAAGTTAGTTTGAAAAAGAGAAAAATAATTAATGGATTTTCTAACATACAGCAAAGAGAGTTTCCTTCAACAAATGCTAAAGAGTTAAAAATTGAAACCATGGGAAGTACTTACATTTATTTTTCTTTATTACCAACTAAATGTAGTGGTTGGGGAGCAAATATTAGCTAGAGTTTCTAGATCCTTACTGGAATGAGTAAAATTATGTGGTGGATGCAGATATTAAGATTATTTTTACAAAGGTTAATGTTTAACCATCACAGAAATATTATCAATAAATATGATATTCTATAGCCAAATTTAACTCAGGCTAGATTTTGCCTTTTAATCTCAGATTTTAATAGTACACCAAGAGAATATAAAATCCTAGACTTACGTTAACTATCTCTGTTTGTAAACTTGAAATGTAAAGAGAACCTTTATACATTGTTGATGAGATTGCAAATTGGTACAGCTCTATGGAAAACAGTCTGGAAGTGTCTCAAAAAATTAAAAATGGATCTACCCATTGACCCAGCAATAGCACTTCAGGGTATTTAATCAAAGAAAACCAAAACAATAATTTGCAAAGATCTACATACCCCAATATTCATGGTAGTACAACTTACAATAGCCAAGATATGGAAACAATCTAACTGCCCATCAACAGATGATTGGATAAAGAAGTTATGGTTCATATATACAATGGAATATTACTCAGTCATTTTTTAAAAATGGAATTAGAGGTTTTAGAGAAATATGGCAGAGTGAGAGACGTCCCCAGATCTCTCTCCTTGAAACGGCAATAATCTGAACACCAAAAACTCTGAACATGGAATCTGCGCATAAGAGCTACCACAGGTCAGAACCCCAAGTGCCGGGTGGTGGACTGGGAGAAATAAAGAAGCTGCATCTCGCAGCCACCAGAGTTCCCTGTATAAGGACTTTGCCCATATAAATATGGGTTTATTTATAAATAAACCAAAAAAGCCAAAACATACAGTGGAAAAAGGAAAGCCTCTTCAAGAAATGGTGCTGGAAAAACGGGAAAGCAAAATAATGAAACTAGACTGTTGTCTATAACCACACACCAAAATTAACTCAAAATAGATTAAGGTCCTGAATATAAGACCGGAATCAATAAATTGCATAAAAGAAAACATAGCTCAACTAAACTCAAGGATCTTGGACTTAAAGAAGATTTTATGAATTTGACCTTAAAAGTGAGGGAAGTAAAAGTGAAAATAAATGAATGGGACTACATCAAACTAAAAAGCTTCTGCTCAGCAAAAGAAATCATCAACAAGGTAAAGAGATAACCATCTAATGGGAAAATATGTTTGCAAGCAATGCCTTCAATAAGGGCTTAATATCCAAATATACAAAGAACTTGTACAACTCAATAACAACAAAAATCAAACGATCGAATCAAAAAATGCGCAGAGGACCTGAACAGATACCTCTCCCTAGAGGACATTCGAATGGCCAACAAAGAGATGAAAAGATGCTCAACATTGCTAGCTGTTAGGGAATTGCAAATCAAAACCACAATAACATACCATCTCACACCTGTTAGAATAGCTATAATCAACAGGATAAGTAATAACAAATGTTGGAGAGGATGTGCAGAAATAGAACCCCTCATACACTACTGGTGGGACTGCAAATTGGTACAGCCACTATGGAAAACAGTATGGAGGTTCTTCAAAAAACTAAGAATTGATCTACCATATGATCCAGCAATTCCTCTACTGGGTATTTACCCCAAAGACTTGAAAACCCATATCCAAAAAGATATTTGCACACCAATGTTCATAACAACATTATTCACAGTAACCAGGACATGGAAGCAACCGAAGTATCCTACGATAGATGACTGGCTCAAAAAGCTGTGGCACATATGTACAATGGAAATTTACTCAGCCATAAGAAGAGATGAAATACTGCCATTCACAACAACATGGATGGACCTTGAGATAATCATGTTAAGTGAAATAAGACAGACAGGAAAAGTCGAAAATCACATGCTATCACTTATAATGGGATATAAACTTAAAAGCAACAAATGAACAGGATAAAGAAACAGAGACTAATGTACATGGACTATAGCCTAGTAGTTACCAGAGGACTATAGACTGGTGGTTACTAGTGGGCTGGGGGTAGTCGGGGTAAAAGGGAGTCAAATATAGGGGGGTGGGGGAGGGTAAAACTATAGTAGTCACTTTAATTTTACATAGAGAACTAGCCTTAATATAATACTCATTCAGCAAAAGACAGAACACAAAGGTAGAAATTGGTCTAAGGTAACATTATTGATATGCTTAATCAAATCAACCCTAAAGACAAACTGTGGAGGATTTAAAATATGTCCACAAAATTTTTGATACATCTCCTTTAATAGATAGAGCTCAATTCCCCTCCTTCCTTAACTGAACCTAATGACTCACCTCTAACAACTAGTGTGGCAAAAGTAACAGCATATAACTTCCAAGACTAGGCAATAGATGGTATTGTAGCTTCTCTCTCTCTCTCTCTCTCTCTCTCTCTCTCTCTCTGTCTATAGAAAGGTCCACAAGACATGGAACTGGGATTCCTGCTAAAATCCAGGAAGGAACTGAGGCCTTCTACCAACCATAATGTGAGTGAGCAATCTTGGAAAGAGATTCTTCAACCCCAGGCACTTCTTAAGATAACCACAGCCCTAGTCAACATCTTGATTGCAACCTCATGAGAAACTCTGCAGTAGAACCACCCAGTCCCTGATCCACAGAAACTGTGGGGGAAAAAAAATATATTTACTGTCTTAATCTGCTAAATTTTGACATAATTTGTTAAACATCAGAAAAATTATACACAATCCAACCTCTGGAATGTCTAATCTAAAGAGTCAATAATTACTCTTTATTGTTTTATTACTTTGAATTGGGCTTATATTTTTTCATTATTAAATAGAGTCTTAAATGTTACAAGGTAATATTATATATTTCTACAGTGATTCATGACATATTAATGTTTGAGTTTAATTCTAAAAGAAAATTGTTCTTTATTTCCAAATTCTTGGGTGAAAGGGATGAAAGAAAGCACTTTCTTGGTAGAAAACAAAGTATTGGAAGGAACAGGAAAGAAATACTATTTTTTAAAATAATATGGGGAAGTCACCAGGAAAAGTTTCTACTCTCAGGCAAAGTAGCTAAAGAAGATAAAGATGTCCAACATCTAAAATCTACCATAGATCTCTCTCTTCAACTTTGATATCCTGGTCCCTTGTCACTTAATCTATTGTTTCTAAGTCTGAAGACTTAGATGTCTCAGCTTTTATCATAACTGGATTCAGGCAACAATATTAATGCCACACTACAATGCCCAAAATGTAAAATGTAAACAAACTCAAATTATGATGAGGATGTTTGGCAAAGGGCTAAAAGCCTCCTTATTCTGGGGACAAGAGTCAAGGAAGATGATCTGCAACAAGAAAATCAAGTCAGTTGGTTGAGTATCAGAAATCCATATCAGAGGTGAAGAGAAACATGACAATCTCAACATCTGAAAACTGGTAGAGACCAAATAGATCGATGTTAGGTAACTTAAAATCTTAAAATAGAGTATGGAAAACTCAGTCATTAGGATTCATAAAAGTCAAAGTATAAGCCACTCGGAGAATGAAGCAGAAAACTGTAATGCAACAAAGGAATCCAGTGATTCAGAGAGAGATAGAACTGACACTAAGCTAAGCTAACATGTGTACACTGAATGAATCCATCTGTCAAGAAAAAGCAAAGATGATGAACAAAGGAAGCAATTATTTTAGTGACACTCGTCATGAAACTATACTGACTTTTTATACTGACTCTCCTAAAATCTATGGTACACATGTAAATATATTTATAACAGAATCTCAAATAACATTGTCACATTTTTACTTTTCTCAAGGTTTCTATTATCACTCACTAGTTTTCTCATTCTGGTTTAGGAAGAATAATGGTTGATATTTATTTCAATATTACATGTCAAGCTATGTGCTGAGATGGGGGGAAGCATTTTTTTGTTTAACACAAAATCCATCCAGAATGGATATTATTTTTTTTTTTTAAGATGAGGGACCTAGGATCAGAATTCATATTGTTCTAATAATGGAGTCAGGATTCAAATAAGTCTATGTGCCTTCTAAGACTTTATCGCTTTCTTTACTTTTCTGGAGACAAATCAAAATTTTATCCAATGCACTGACTTTAGAAAAACAAAATTCCAGCAATTATTTAGAAAGTTAACATTAAGCATTATTAGAGTGTTTTGCTTTTGTGTTATTTGTATAGTAGTAGTGAAGTAGAATCCATAGGTTTCTTATAATGTAATCACTTATTTTTTCTCTATTTTTCTTATACAAATAGTACTTTGATGAATAGCACCTTATCAATACACATGTTGAGTACTGCTATTCCTCTTCTTCAGTTTTCTAATCCTTTCCTTCATGTATGCACTTATTCAAGGAATATTTATCGAGTGTCTCTTATAAAAGGATATGCTTCTACCTCCCATTTTATAAGATATTTGACTAGAATATGTCACCTTTGTTTAAATAGAAATATACCAACTGGTCCATAATTTAATGGTCAGTATTATATATATATATATGTATAATTTATAATGTATATAAATGTATAATATAGTAATAATGTAATATATAAATATATATATTTAGAAGAGTCCTTGGAATAGGCCCTATTAAAATTAAGATGTTATAAATTAAAATTTTTTCTGCTAGATTATTAAAATGAACTCACATGAGATTAAGACAACAATGCAATAAAAAAATCCAAGTTTTAAGTAATACCTATTTTTTGGTAACTTCATGGCAATATGCTGGATTCAAATTTGAATGCAACTTCCAGGAAAAAAATTATTTATTCAAGCCCTACATATGACTATATTAACCCAAGGCAAAATAATAAAAAATATGTTCTGTTCTTTGATGCATATACTAAATTTAACAGTGATAAAGGACAGATATATTTGAATAAATATATTCATTTTTAAAATCTAACACATTTCTGTTTCCCTTACTCTATTTGATTTTTAACTTGCATTTTTATGTCCATCATATAAAAGATGGGTTTTCTGTTGCTTTTATTTTATTAAAGGTCTATGGTGGAGCACACATTTCACATTCAATGAAATGTTTTCATAAAAAAAAATTTACATATTCTAAAATTTACATAAATTTTTCTGCAATTTATGCATTCTATCTGGTCATACTGAGGCAGGTAATGGCTGTTTGTCTATGTTACAAATTGGAATAACCAAGTTATTCATACACCTAAACTGCAAATCCATCACTTTGATCTTTTATACTTTCCCCTTATATATTTGTGTCTTAGCGGTATATCTCAACTAGGCGCACTGAGACAGAAAGTTAAATGTTTAGTTTAATGACTTTAAACTCCAGGGAAAGTGTCTTCAATAATTTGGTAAGGAATGCAGTATTTACTGCTATATTGTATAGCAGCAGCCTTTCTAACTCTATCTTTATCCAGAGTAAAATTAACTACCTTCATTTCTGCAGCAATTGTTAACAAGCCTTCAGGGGTACCCCACAATTTCCCTGGTTTCTCTCTCCCTCTCCTGTTAAGCACAATACCTCTTACATCCCTTGCTAGGCAATCCCAAAGGTCAAGAGAAGTCTTGCCCATTTCCACTTTTGGAGATCCCATGAATATTTAGAAAAAGAAAGAAATAATAAGACTGTTACAAAAACGGTGGTATATCTAAAATACTTATATTTTAAAATTATTTGGTTTTATCATATACAAATACAATAAAATTTAATTATGCCATTTCAAGATAATTGTAGAATTTATTAAAAATAATTAATCAGTTAGAACATTTAAGGCAGTGAGGTTCAGCAAAAAGACACAAAACTAAAATTCTATAATAGAGATGTTAGCCAGATAGGGTCTTTCTGGGGTTTTATATGTATCTCATTAGTAAATAATGTTACAACTCTAAACTTGAGACCTGTCATAGATATGAGGCCTGAACTAAGTGGCCCTTTTGTCCTAGGCTGCATCAAGTTCCAAAACCAATCTGAAACTCAACACAGCAATAACAAAGTACCTCATGGTGATTATAAACTTTTTTTATATTAAACTTTTATATATAAACTAATTGACATTGGAAAGCATGAATATCCAATATAAAAATCTATACATAGAAAGCAAATATAATAAAAATAAAATGGAAATTTGGCATAAACATAAAAATATTACTTGAGAAATAGTTTGATTTTGACTATCACAGCCCATTTTTCAACCACCCTTTTTCAAAGTTTGCCATATTCATATGGACATACCGTCTTAAGTTAGAAAGCAAAACCAAAATTGTGGCCATCCTTCAAGCTGTTTGATTCCTCCCTGAAAAGGGCTGAGAGAGGAGATCACAGGTGGCTGAGTAGGTAAAGAAATCTTACAGTTATGTCATGTCATGAAAAAACTGAAAAGCAGTATCACTTGAAATGCTGCTAAAATGGTATGTCCATAAAGTATGTGATTCACTAAGTACTCTGGAGTGTGCTTTATTTTTTTTAATGTTTTTTTTTTGTGTTGACCCTCCAAAAGACACATGGGCAGAGTTGTAGATGAAAGGAGCTTATGTTACCTCTCCAAATAAGCAAAATGTCTACAAAAGAAGCTTTGAGTCTAGTGGTAGACTTTAAGACTACAAAAAAAAAAAAAAAATGATTATGATGCATCACTGGAACCAGAATTCAAGAAAAGAGAAGCCTTTGACTTTCACCTGGCAATATTACTGGATAGCCACACCAAGTGTCCATTAGGTATTAGAACTTTGATATGTAAATCTAGACTTGGGTTAATCAAAATCAATTACTACAGTTGTCTAGAGGTAGTATTTTGTATAAGTATCCATTTTCAACACAAGGACACATTCAGAAACTGCTGCTATATTGATGACAGTAGTCTAAATATTCCTAATTAGAAATATTAGTTAATTTATTCTAAGTTCTTATCCATCAAATATTAGGCTCCTCATCACCATTATATTATTTATTTCACAATACTAGTAAGTATTTTTGTGTAATTTTACATAAAGTGTAATAACTACCATTAAATCTCCCATGAGGCTATATTAAACCAATTATTTCAGAATGCTTGGTGCCTTGACTGTGAGCCAGAGAATTTGATACTGAGCCTGGCTCTGACATGATGCGATCATGTGGTCCTGGCAAATCTCTGAACCTCTCTTCCCTCATCTTTAAATGAGATGAAAGGAGTTAGGTGACAACTATAAAGGAAAGAGGAAGAATAAATCTTTGTTTTAGCTCTAAATGAACATGATATAAGAAATTAGTGTAAAAAATCACTACTCATTCTCCTAGACAAATATCTCAAGGAAAGGTAAACAAGACCTAATGCTCATTTCATTAATTTTACTAACTAACCTATCTCTAAAGTTGTAAGGCAGTCTAATAAAATAGGGCCCTCTGGCCCAATCCATTTGGGAGACAAATTGAGGATGCTATGAAAAATATGTCACCCACAACAGCTCAGCTTTAATGTGAAAGTTCAGTGTTTAAAAAACAAACAAGCTCACGGCTTTTTATGGATTTAAAATCATCTACATGACTCCTGAGTAAACCTACCTTACAAAAGTTGAAGTACTAAACATAAAATCTACCTAGCAGTGATGTGGCATGGTCTAAAATTAAAAAGATTTGTTTTTCCTCTCAGTAAAGAGTCCATTTTATTTTCATCTATAAGAATAGAATATGGAATACAGCAGCATCTCAAACTGATGAATTTGAAGTAAATACAAAGGGCTATGTAGAAGGCATGCATCTGCAAGATAAGGAATTAATGATTCTGGAAAAAATGGCACTGCTCCCATTAAAATTTAGAAGTATGTTCTTCATTGCTCTGCATGCCACAGACGACTAATGCCTGCTTTCTCATTTAAGAGAAAATTAAATTCATTTATTAATGAAGTGGCTAGCTGCAAAGCTGAGCTTTCCAAAACACAGTGCAAAAATTGCTGTTAGAAGGTAAACAACTTGAAATTCAGACTTAATCTCACAGCTAAACATTTGGTTTATTACATGTAAGAACTTTCATAAACATGCCATTTTTCTATTGTGTTTGTAATTTGCAGATTTAATTTACTTTCTGCACCTTCAGAAACATCCTCCTCTTTCCCTCTCGCCCAGGTTCTATGAGATATCACTTGGGATATTTTTCTCAATGTTGAAAATATTTGCTAAAAGAAAAAATAACTTATTTTGCTAAAAGTCTTTGTCAAAACTTTATTTGATGTAAAATTACCGTTATAATGTGTTATTAGGCAAAGACCTATTTTAGTCAAAATGTAAACACCACAAAATGTAAAGAGCCCAATATTTGATCATCTTAGAATTTAAATGCCTTGGTCTATTGGGATTCCTGTAGAAGAAACTTCAATGGATTTTTTGTTTGTTTTTGCAAGGAAAAAAAAAAAACATTTCTTGGAAGGAAAATAGCCTTAAAACAGTGAGAGGAAGAAGTTTAAGTCTGGTCTGAGAATAAGTCTACGTCAAAGAGGAGGGGTGATTTGGGTGGTAACATTGTGCTCCACGTGTTCTCTGGTCTGAATTCCTCTGTTGGAAACTTATGCCAAATGTCAGAGAAGGAAAACAGGAAAAAATAAAGAGCTGGATCTAAAGTTATTAAAAGTCCAAGAAAGCACTCCTTTGTGGTCTCTATAGCTAAAAAAGGCACATGTGGAAGAGAAGATTCTCATTTAAGGAACACAAAACTAAAACATGAGCAAGAACATCAATCTTAGGAACCAACAGGAGAATGAGGGAATGACTTGACAGGGAGCCATGCTAGTCTGCATCCAGAAGCGGAGCAAAGCTGCAGGAATATCCCTGAGCATGCCTGCCTCAAGAAGGTGGTTTCTTGAGCATATGAAAGGTTAGTAAGGCCTATGGAAGAAGCGGTATCATTTTCTGACATCTACTTGAAAATCAAATTATAATCCCTACCTTATATTATCCTAATTTTTCTGATAGCCATTTTCTTAAACATTATCCTCATTCTTGGAGATATGATGACCTACTAAATCATTTTATGCAATATTTAAAGTATTGCTACGTAATTGCCTAAATTCAACCACTCAATTCATCCATAATACAGGTCTTTCTTCCTATATAAAAAAATTCACCAAGACGCCAGTTTTAGTCCACTCCTGTCTCTTGCTTAAAGACCGCACTAAGGTCTCCTAAGACATCAAAAAGATATCAGTGTGCTGTTGCTCACAGTTATTCTTGGACAGTTGGCTGTGGCCAAACGAGCCCCACAAAATAAATGATCCTCAAGCTTCTCTCAATCTTCAGAGTAATTATAGTAATATAGTCACCATATACTTTGAAAGAGAATGAAAACACATAACAATTATTGTGGTTCATTATATCAACTTCTGATTGTCTGATATATCCATTTTTACCAGGAATTATTCTTATTCATTTTAATGAAATGCATTCTCAATTGCATATATAGCACATACCCACCCAAGACCTTGCTTGCTCCTATCCAATAATTAAACATCAATTTGTCTTCTAATTTCATTCTTATCCAACCTTTGGTACAAAATACTAGCTTACATTTATGGAACACCAACCATGGGTCCAAAACCATGCCAGTGCATTATTCTCCTTCATAGAAATCTAGCAAGATGGGAAGTTTACATACGAGGAGACTGCAGTACAGAGGGTCAAATGACCTAACCACGTTCACATAGCTGGTAAGTTGCTGAATCTGTGTTCAAAGTGACATCTGTCTTCCCCCAAAATCTGTATTCTTCTTGCTTATCACACTGCTTCTTAGTTTAATTTGTCCTTACACAAAGAGAAAGTATAATATAGATTTCTAAAAGAGATTTACTCCTTATCTGGGTGGGCCACCAGCCTCCTCATGCTTTCTGAAAACATTTATTCTTCCCTTACCTCTTCCACATCCTGTTTCTTTTCCTCCTCCTCTTGTCTTATGTCTAGCTTCCCTCATACATGTTCCTCTTCCTGTACTGTCTCCTTGAAACATTATCACAGGCCCTCACATACTTGCTGTTCAGCTGCTTATAGATGAGTTTCCAAACCATGCAAAACAGTTATATCAATTCATTTTCTTCTTATATTGCTACTTAAAATTGAAGACTTAGTGGGAAGAAATCCAGAGGCAAATAGATGCTTTAAAAAAATCCCACAATTTCCTTAGCTTGTGTAGCCAAGAATATGATTCTTTCAGGTTTAAAGCAAAAGCCTTCAGTAAGTCTTTTACAATTTAAAGGAAATCTAAACAGGAAATGATAGTTACAGTGCCTCATAAGTATGTAAATACATAGTTTTTAAAATCCCTCTGATAATCATTTTATCCGATCATAGCATTAATTACAGGAGTAAACAAATGGGGTGCAACTGATAAAACAGGGTTAAGAGATTGTCTCATCACACATCAAACAACTATCAGAAAATTACCTAGAATTGAGATAATTTTATCCCATCCCAGTTGAGCAAATTTTCAACTGCAACCACTCAGATGTCTACATTGAAGATAAATAAATAAAATACTTAAATATTTATTGAGTATCTATTCTGTTTAATTCCAGGCCTTTAAAGGGATAGAAAATCGTACACATGAACTTTACCATCTAAAACAGATTTTTTAAACTCTAGGGGGCTACTGATAGACTTTAGAACTCCATGAAGTTCAGAAAATTATATACAAAATGTTATAAATTTTACCTTTTCCTGAGGAATAGTTTGAGAGTTCTTATCAATTTTCTAAGTGTCTCTGATCAAAAGAATTTTAAGAACCACAGATTTAGAGCTAATAATCTAGTTAAATATATAGAATAAATGAACTACTGACTTCTAATGGGAGTTGACGATCATATACTTGTTCAATTCTTGGTTTAGATTGAGATGAACAATATAATGGCAAAATTAACTACTTTTTTCCAGAGATCTCATACATTTTCAAAATCATATAATCTGAAAGTAGCATCTCAAACATTTTTTTTTTTTAAATCAATATATACTCCTCAGGCTGTTTCAAGCCTTTCATTAATTTTCAGAGCCCTGAAATAGTTGACTTAGACAATTTTTAAAACTTTTTATTAAATGTATTGGGGTAACATTGATTAATACATTATATAAATTTCAAGTGTATAACTTTATAATATGACATTCGTATATTGTATTATGTGCTCAACTTCAACAATTTTTGTCAGTGTTCTTATTGTTTTTATGAAGGAGAAGCTTTTTCAGAAGTTCTTAAGTGCTTTTCCAGAAGTGCTTCCCCAGCTATGTATTGGAATGATCTGATTTGGAGCTTTGCATTAAAGCCCCATGCCTAGGTGCTTCATTGAAAATAACAGCAATCTCAACCTCAGTGGCAAACAGTCAAGGAAGGACAACATTACCACCGTCTGAGACTTTAACACTGGTTGGGGCAAGTAAAAAAATCAGCCCCAAAATTAACAGGAATCTCTAGAGAATGAGATGCCATAGTGGGCTTCGACCAGCTCCCAGATATTATGCAGAAGGGGCTTGAGAAAGTTGTGTGGAAGCTCAGGAGGGACTGAAAAAGGTCCCCATTACATATTTATACCTAGCTAAATCTAAAGCCCTACAGAAGTGGAAAGTGAAAGCTAGAGAAAACTTGTCAATAGTTGGAACTTTGAATGCATGCCCAACCCAAATCTAGATCCCCTCAGCAGCAAATGGAAGCCAACTGGCTCAGAATATCTAAGCACAACCTCTAACCAACCATTGGCTAACCTTTAAGCTATGCTAACCCAGGAAAGAAGCAACACCTAAGAGGACAAACCAGAATAAAAAGAACAAGTAGAGACATAAGTGGTTACCACGGGAGATATCCTTTACAGAATTTATCCAATCAAGTCATTAAATAATCAAACAAAAAAGAGCAGCAGCAGCATCAACTATCAGCACCAATGAGTAAAAGATCAGAATCCAAAATTGTTACAATAGATCATCAAAAATATCCACTTTTCAAACAAAACTTACAACACACAAAAAAAAAAAAACAAGAGAGGGTCATCAGTACAAAAGAAATAAAGCAGTCTATCAGAACTGACTCATTGCAAAGGAATGAAACTCCAGCTAAAGCATTATTGTGAATTAGCCAGGATTGAACAGGCTGCAATAGAGTCTTAGTTGTTCCTGATAAAAGAACATGTCAGAGTTTCAGAAAGTAACTCAGGTGTCCTAAACGCTAAAGTAGTCTAATTCTATCGTTTAGATACCAGTCTGCAGTATTTTGAACACCAAAAACACCCATTCTTCTGTATTTAACCCACTGGCTATTATTCCAATCACTCAGTCACCGCAGCTGTCTGTACCACTTGCGGCGCCTGCTGTGATCATCTCCACAGAGGATGAGCATAAAAATTAAGTATGGAGGGATGCCATTATAAACTGGCCCTGGAGTTTTGCCCTTCCCAATGCTTAACACTATAACTGATTAGGTTGGAAAGGCGCAGAAGAGCATCTGGACAGGAAGGAAAACACCTTATTATCTCAAGAAGTCCACTCTTTAGAAGGTCTGACGGACTTCTCCTGGTCCTAGTGTCTGAATTGCCTTTCCCCCCTATAGTTGATAATGGAAGAAAAGCATTACCCATGTATTGTCTTTTTAAGAGAACAAAATTAAGCAAGAAAATAGTTTATGAAGAAAACAGCAATAAATAAGGGAGACAAAATCAGTGATTTTAGTATGTTTCCATTATTCCTGCTATAAATTTCATTATTGAGACTGTTTTTTAAAGAGACTGCACTAGTACTTTATTTTGTCCCTTTTGCATTTTCACATTTATAAAGTCAGGTTGAGCGTCACAAGATCTGTGTTCTATATGGTTGTGATTAGTTTAACCAATTTTATTATGTAGGCAAAACAGAGCAGCAGTAGGGCTATATCCTCCCACATAGATGCCTAGGGTGAGCACTTTCTCCCCAGGGTTTCTGTGGGATGTGGAAGCATATTCTTTCCATAAAAGCATCTTGGGCTGTTAAAGCCCACAGGAGAACTGCTCTCTGGAGATACAAGGCCTATGAAAACCAAGGAAGTGAAGGCAGGAGAAGATGGCTGCTTAGCAGTAGGGCCAGAAAGGAAAAGAGAAAGAAATTTAAATGTCTCAGGAAGAGGCACACTGTAAAGGGAAGAGACAAACTTCAGTAAAAAGTATATTGGGAAATGTAAAATGAATCTGATCATACGGAAATCAGTTTGGGGTAAGCTACTCACACTATTATTTAAGAGACAGAAGTGTGCCTTACTGTCAATCTATTACACAATCTAATAAACACAGATTTCTGCTCTGTATCATAAAGAACCCAGAAGTAAATGGAATCCTCCTAGTTAGACCAAATGCAGCTTAGTCCGAAGCTTACCCATACCCCAGGTAGGTATTTGACTTGTGTGTGGAAGTATAATCTTTTATTCGCAGTTCTCTCTGATCTTAGAGAGCATCTGTGCATTGTTTGTTTGTTCTTAAGGAATATTTTCAAAAGGATTTAGTGGATTTAATCCTGCATCTTGAAATTTAAAATATTAGAAGTTGCAAATCAAATAGGAATGAGAAGGAAAAATATCAATAAGCTATTTTATATTTTCTATTAACTACAGAATCTAAGCAAAACAACATACTCTCAGCCTGGAATGCTCTTCCTCTATCTCATCATGTAATTATCGCCTTAACTTCCTAGGAGCTAATTGTTTTAGGACAACACATTCTAAAACCTCTTTATTGTCTTCATACATATGATCATTTATTAGCTGTCTATCTTCCCCCATTTACATAGAACCTCAATGAGAACAGGGACCATGTTTATCACAGACCCTAATACATAAACAAAGTGTCATGAATCTCTTGAATGAGTTCTAGATAAGAAAATGTGTCATGTGGCTCTTCTATATAGGTCATATTTCTGGGGATAGTAACCCTGAGCTTCAACAAACAATATCAGATAAAATTTGCATGTTTATTCTCTTTAATATGTAGAACACATTAATTCCTTCTTTCATAAATTGAACTAATTTTTTTAGCACCCGTAATTTAACAGTTGTTGCTTAAGATTTCAGAGCACTAAAGATGACGTCATGACCCCGTCTGGAAGAACCCACAGTACTGACCATTCTGGTTGTTACACAGACTTCCACACAGTACCCCTGGCCTCTTTATTAATTAATCTGTGCTGTTGGACATGCCGATACCATTTTCTGGAATGGCGTAGTAGCTTTATTAGCTTGAAATGCCTTCCTCATTCTCCAAAACACACTGAATGGTGATGGTACATGCTACATTTCAAATACATACACAGGGGAAACAGCAGAGGCTTTTACAATTGTCATCTAGATCCGTGGTCTATTATGATAAAGAAAACACAGGCTGAAAATATTGACAATACAACTTTTCTGAAATAGTATGTCTTTGAATTTTTGATGCAAACAAACAGAGGAAGCCTTGAAGATATTAGGCAAACTGACATTCAGATTACCAGGCTTAGATATTAGAAGACAGTTGGGGGTTGAGGGCTAGAATTGGTTAGAAATAGCTCTTATCCTGTGGGCTTAACAGAAAGCAATTTATCATTTCAGAAGTGCAGACTGAGACAAGAGTTCTTTGCCTTCAAAAGTACATATAGGTATAGATCCTAAATGCTTTCTATTTTCCTAGTGAGAACAGTGCTGAGGATAATGTTACCACAGAGGCTTTAACACTTAAAACAGGATCTCATGTGAGCTCTCTCCATAGGGCTTAATTCAATCCTCCTTTTTATAAAGAGATAAAAGAAAATAACAGAACTGATTTTAACTACAGAATAAAGCAAAAATCACTGGCAAATGCAAAAGTTTATAAATTATATTTAGTCAAAAATAACAGAGACAGAAATATCAAATACCCTTAAAATCTTTGTGTTACCAAAATGGCATATAACAGTGAAAATCATAATATAATTTACCTCATTTCAGAGAACCATATGACATACTGTCTACAATTTGTAATAACTTTTATAAGCAACTGTACTATATTTTGGAAATAGAGCAAGAGCCCCACATCTATCCTTCTGTCAACCACTAATTTATTGGAGGAAAAAAACTTTCTGGATCTCATTCTCAGCCCTAGATTGGGGATGATAGTCTACCTTCCTAATGGGCTACTTTGAGAATTACAACTACTTCTGATTGCTTCGAAAATGTATAAAAGTATTATACAGGTCTATGCCACCCTAAACAGTCACCATCAAACACCTAAAAATTGTGACTGCTTTCAAAAAGAATTCATCCAAGTTTTTTTCTCTAAAAATACATATTAGAGATGATAACATTGCTGAATATATTTTAATAAATAAACTTTAAAAAATTTTCAAGAATGGAAAAGCATATGACTTTAATGTATAAACAATCAGTTACTGGTCACTAAGTGGACTGACTGATTTTGGTAAACTTGGTTAATTTTCCCGGCATAGACCCCTATTATAGATAAACCCTTCTCTATTCAGTTTTTGGGGCAGAAAACATTGTCTGAGATGGCAGTGCCTGATCCAGAGGTCATGTACTAATCTACGTCAGGCTCCAAACTTCACCTCGAAGTCCCTCATCTGGAGGCTGTGACCCCTGACTCCCTCCCCTGTTTCCTCTAGCCCCTAGAAGCTCAGTCATCGAGATCCTCTAAGGATCTATGCTCATCTCTGAGGACAGGTACTGTCTCACTACTCCCTTTCCTACAAACTTTTCTACCATTTAAGGAATAGCAAACCCATCCTCTTGGTTGTCCATTTGAAGGGAAATTCCTTCTCACTTCAGATTTCTCTGTCTATAATAGAATAACTTCTTCAAAAGATATTCGTCTGTTTCTGTCCAACAAACTCCTTAAGGGCAATTGTATGTCACTTTTTTTGGTCATGTTTCTATAATATGTTGCCCAATATTGTCAATATAGCAGTTATGCACAAAACTTTATTAACAAATAAACGTTTGTTTATTTGTTAGATTCTCATAGGAGCACTGATCCTTGGTGCCAAAAAGGTTGGGGACCACTGCTCTTTCTTCTACAAAGTCCTCTCTGACTATTTAGAATGAAGGTATTAAAGCCTGTGTCTATCCTGTTTAGAATGCAGATTATTTTATTGCTCCCTGCCTATAAAGATTGCTTCCATTCTGCATCACCCCTCAAGTCCATTCTCTCTATAGCAGCCAGATAGATCTTCTTAGAACATAAATTAGAACACGGCCTTCCCCAGATTCAATTACTCCAATGGTTTTGCACGAGCACTTAGAATTAAATTCTAATTCCTTTTCCTGGCCTTGGTGATAATAATTTCTATTAAGAAGAATGTTCTTGCACATGTCTCCAACCTCACCTACTCCATCTTTCCCTATTGTTCACAATACCTCAGCCACAGTGGTCCAGGAACTGCAGCTTATTTTCAAATCAGGCCGTTTAACTGATCATTCTTCAGCCAAACTCTCTGCTTCCAAATCTCTACTTAGCTGTCTTAGCTCCACTGTCATGTCCCTTATAACAGGGGTTCCCAACCCCTGGGCTGCAGACCGGTACCAGTCCGTGGCCTGTTGGAACTGGGACACAAAGTAGGAGATGAGCAGCAGGCCAGTGAGCAAAGCCTCATCTGTATTTACAGCTGCTCCCCAGCGCCAGCATCACTACCTCAGCTCCACCTCAGATCATCAGGCCTCAGATTCTCATAGGAGCGCTGGTCCCTGTTGCCATAAAGGTTAGGGACCACTGCTCTAAAAGCCTTCTATTAGCGTGAGATCTAGAGAAGCTGCCAAGACACTATCACAACACCCATTTTATGTTCTTAAGAGCTCTTAAATTGTCTATCTGGTTTATTATGTGTATTGTCTGTTTTCCCACACTATGTAAATCCCATGATATTAGGAACCTCACTTTTATTTCCCACGATATTTTTAGTGGCTAAAACAGTGTCTTGTATATAGTAGGCATTCAATACCTGATTATTGAACAAGTAAATAAATAAAGCTGGTTTTTCATTCCACACTCGAGCCAATTACTTATTATTATATTTCACAATTTTTATTCTGAAATATCCCTATTTTTATATTCTAAGGGCAATCCCAAAGTAATACCTACAAAAATCATGATTTAATCATCTTTAAATCTATTCGGTCTAGCATGTGTCAGATACATAGGGAGTACTCAATATTTATGGAGTTGCTATACATAATTATTTACAATTATTTGTAATTATTTATTCTCATTTGTGCTTAGAAGTTATATGTTTGTACTTAGCTAAATGCAAACTCTAACTTAAGAATATATTTTACCACTAAAGTTTATTTTTAAATTTGCTATTTTTGGTTAATAACAAAGGCACCCTAAGTTTAATTTTATAAAAAAACGGAAGTTAGATTCCCAGGTTAACTGATAAAAACTTATTTAGCCTATCAGTTTCTGAACTATAAAAGAACTTTGTAACATTCTTATCAACTTTGACCTCAGCATTATTTTATTAAAAAAAATATGTTGTTGATTTTTTAGAACATTTACTTTCATCTTTTGGCTTATTTGTGAATATGAACTAAATTATTTTTTAAATAGTTACCTCTCTCTTTTAAATTAAATTAGTTTTGGAATTATTGCACATACATACATATGCACACTTATTCTCCAATATTCTTGCTTTGATTTGTTTTATAATTTTTTAACATCTTTTGCTAATGATATATATGTAAATCTGTAACTATTCTCACATTTATTTTTCCTTCATTATCATTAAGTTAATTAAGATGATTTGATCACTTTCTCTGAAGACTTATCACTTTCATATTGCTAACTAGTAACATAGTTTACTATTTTACTATATATTACTATATATCATGGTCGGAATTAATTCCAGATTCTCCTTTCCTAAAATTGTTTCTCCTATATTTTGAATGCTAAAACCATCAAGGAGGCAAAATATTTTTTTTCAGTTTGCTTTCAGAAATTTGTGACTTTTAACAAGTATCCAAATAGGTGTGGTTCTCTATTCAAAAAATTTTTCCTCTCCTTCTGGAATCTGATTGAGGACAGCTTCAATCATATCCCAGTATACCTGAGACAATTAACGTAGCATGCTAATTCTAGGGAAGAATCTCTTGGTTCTAGGGAGCAAAGACTCACCAAGTGAGGTCAAGTAAGGGAACACTGAAAGGGTACGGTGGACCATCACAGGATACTAAGTACACGTGAAAGATAATTAATGGACAAAGCATAGAAGCCAAGCAACTTGGTTCAAATTCTATCCTCACCACTTACAAAATATATACATCTGAGCAGCCATTCTTCTTAATAGAATCTTTAGCAACCTATAGAAATATACTTGTTTTATTTTTAAAATACTAAATTATAGCTTTGCCAGTTATGATCCTTAGTAGTACACAAAAGTCATGTCTATAAAATATCACTATTTTGAAGCTATAAAAAGTCAAAAAGAGGACTTGATTTTTAGAATCCAATTCCAGGCTATTAAAGAATCCTAGCAGCAACCCCGCATTCCACCCCAGAGAATGATGTACTGACCCTATTTTGAGAAACACTTTCCTTTAAAGGGTAATAATTAAGAATGGCTTTTCTAGAGTCAGATAAACTTAAATTTAAATCCATGCTCTAGCAAAAATGGTCTGCATGCATTTAGGCAAGGTATTTAACCTCTCTAACGTATTTCCTGAGTCATAAAATGGGGATAATAGAACCTACTTCCTAGGTTAATTGTTAGAAATAAATGCCATCTTTGTTTAGCACAATGACTGTCCTAAAGTATTAGCTAGACACACTGCACACCACACACACACACAATACACACAATAATGTCACACACAACACACACACACTTCGACAGAATGTCCTACCTCTTGAAGGTCCAAAATCTACCCAATAACCTTTCTGCCTTTCTACCTGGGTATCTTTTCTTTATTCTGCATCAACATTACCTCCCTTAGATTGTAAAGTATCCCAGAACAGAGATTGCATCTGGAAATTTGCCTTCTATAACAACTAGAACAATTTGATACAAACTTTTGGATAACGTTATCACAGTGAAAGATAGCTGTAAAAGTACCTAATATTTCCTAAATCCTATAATTCTTCTGAATTGAACATTCTTTGAAGTCCATAAAATTCAACAGAGTTCACCTCACAAAGTTGTTAAAGAGAACAAATCTCATAATCATTATTTCCTGGGATTGAAAGACACATAGAAAACTGATAATTTGTTCAATAACAAAGCTGTTTTCTCTCCTAAAGCGAATTCATCTTTCTCCAGTCTGCCTGATGTCCTGTTATCGAGCCCAGATGTGTGTCTGTTGAAAAGCTCTATGAATCTTTAGTATTCAAATTATTTTTTTCCAGATTTCATACTCAAGATAAATCTTCAAAAAAGCACACCTATAGCTAACCCCATCGCCTAATACGCTTAAGACCCAATCAGTGCATGCTAAGCCTGAGCATATAAATCAGAAGGATATTACTAAGGCTGAAGAACATGAATAGATGCCCCAAAGAGCTGGAAGTTTTAAAAGTTTTAAGAGTATGAATTATGAAGATTAGCCTTGATTTAACATTCCTATCTTGGAAATGAGAAGATTAAGCAAGATCACACTTATTCAATGACAGGCCTTTTCAAATCTTTTAAAGCAGAAAACAGATTGAGTCCAATGAGTTTGCTGAGCTACTATGGAGAGAAAAGAATTCAAAGAAGTCAACGACTGAAGTTGATAAGGGACCAAACCCTGGGCAATCAAGATTATTTTCTCCACAGGAAAGACTGCTAGATTCTGGCAGCAAAGTAATAAAAATATTTTCTTAAAATAGTTTAGAGACGAAGGATAATATGTAAAGATTTCAGAATCTTAGAGGACAAATTTGGAAATTGACTAATATAAAATTAATAGCACTTGTAAATCCAGGCACCACATACATCTTTGTTCATTATTGCATTAATGAGCATCTAGCCCTATTCCTAGCCTCTGGGGGCTGAGTAGTAAACAAGATAGACACTCTCACAAAATCACCAAGAAGAAAGAATTATGACTCCATTTTGATAAGTGAAGACACTTAACTTCAGAAAGATTAAAAATTTCCATAATCACAAGTTAAGTGAAAAAAACAAACCTCCACTAATATCCAGTAACCTTAAAAGATCTGTATAAACTCTGAGTATCTCACTTGCTCCATCTGTAAATCTCCACACACATTTGATAAATGCCAAATATTATCATTAAATACATACTTAATTTTATTTTGTGAACTGAAAGCTATTTTACAAATAAACATCTGACAAATATCAGTGATCTAGAAAATATAATTACAGTAAAACACTACTTACTAGTTTGGATTGGGAACAAAGACCATTCTTATCTAAAAGGTTTGCTTTCATAAACATTTGAGTTTTTTTCAGAAATTAGAACCACAGGCCCAGATTTTTAAAATAAGACCCTGACATTTACTGCGCACACCAGAATAAGAAATGGGGGAAGTACACACAGGGCCCCCGTGCTGCAACTGTAGGGGTTCCATTAGTGCTGTAGTCTATGGGAAGGATGTCCTAAGAAGGTGTGCAGCTCACAGCCAGCAAAACCCTACCTAACGGCTCTGAGCACACAGCAGAGTAACTCAACTCCCAATTATTTTGGTAACTGTTCATAGATCTGATTCTATTTTTGATGTTTGACTGTTGATAGATTTTAAGCCCCACTTCTTCCTTTTCCCCCTTGGTATCCTCAGGGAGTTCAAACAATATCCCATCCCCACCACCTTACCACCATAAAAGCCCCAGGCCAATCTTTATTCCTTGCTTTCTCAAGCCAATTTTGGTCCTATCTGGAAAACCTGCCCTGCCTTCCTCAGAAAGCCTCATTTTTAATACTTTCTTGTTATAAGTGTAGTGTCATCCATTTTGACATCAGGGACAAATGAGGAGGAAGACCTATTTAGAATGATGGCCACAACAGGAACTTAAAATCATAACTGTCCTTTTATTCATCCTTTGCAAAACTAGCTCAGTGGCTCAAGAAATTTAGAGGAATCTTTAATAGGATTATCTTTCTTTAGAATTAAGGGTCTCTATCCAAGGGCTACTTTTTTTCTTAAAGTTTTCCAAGAATTGAGTTTCATTTTCCTGTGGTCATTTGTATTTATGGACATGAGCCCCTGTTGCCTTTAGGTCGGGCACTTAGGAGAGAGATATTTTGGAACACAGTGAGAGTTGCAGACAGACATTTGTGGGGGAAGGGGTGGCACAGGGGAGCACTGGACTCAGAAATTTGAGACAGGTGAAAAAAATGTGTGAACTTTCCCAGGACAAACCCAGGTTATGCTGGTTAGCGCAGCACAATTATCAACAATAGTTTCTTTTTGCTCTCAAAAGCGCTGCAATTGGATGATAGATTATGTATAGTCCTACCTTTAACCAAATATATTTTGAGACATAGAGTAGAACCATGGGTACATCTACAGAGGAGGAGTGAGTGGGGTCATCATCAGGAACACCATAAGGAGAACTTTGAGGAGAAATGATGATGGATAAAAACATCTGTTCCCTGTTCTCAGACAACAGGAAAAGAAGGGTGTATGACTATTATATATGGCACACCGACAACAGCTATAATTGACAGTTGTACAACAATAAAGAAAATCCACATAAATTAAGATGTATCTTTTTTGATAGATGACATATATAGATAGATGATCTGGAGTTGACAGACATTACAATTTCCACTCCATTGCTTTCTACCTATATAACCTAAATAATTACGTTGTAATTTTTAGCTATGAAACAAAAATACAAATTCCTCTGTCTTGAGCCATTTTAAGGATTAAGTAAACTAACATAGGTAGAGGTTATTATAAAACACCTGTACACATAAGGCTAAATATATGAATTATAGCTGCTGCATATTATTATAATGATGTTAGTATTATTATTTAGTAACAGTACCCAAGTTACCAAGTTCTTCAAACTATTTTTATGCCAATTTTAACAGGGAGAATAAAAACAATAAAAACAACCTACAATAAACATAAATCTTGTCTTAAGACAGCTGTTGGGATGACAAATTGACACTGTCCTTCTGAAAGGTAACTTGTCACAATATATAAAACTCTTTGTTCATATTATTTGAACCAGCATTTGCATTTGTGGAAACTTATCCTTAGGGAAAATCATTCCTGTACATAGTCAACAGGGTGTAATATTTTGAGAAATGGATTTAGAAATCAGATAGCATAAGGGTTAAATCCATACTTACTAGCCGTGCTACCTCGGTCAAGTTATAAAAAATTTCAGACATTTCCTTTTTTAAAATGGAGACAATTAATTATATTACCTATTTTATGGAACTCTTGAGAGTGGAAAATTAAATTATGGGAATAAAGAATAGTGTATGAACTTTAATAAGTGCTCAGTTAAGTATTATTTTATTAAATATGACCATTAATTTCCAAATTATTAATAATCATGAAGAATTAGAAACTAGCTCAAATGCCTTACAGAAAAGAAACTGATTCACTAAATTATGTTGTACATATAATTACATAGACTTTAAAAATGCCTAGAATATTTCATGTAATATATACCATTTCAAAATAATGTTAAGTCTACGACTGTCCCTTTTTTAAATAAAATGACTTGAGTTCAAACATTTAGAAGTGACATTTTCTTTTTGATAGGATTATACATAATTACTTATTTTTACTTTCTCTATCTTTAAAAATTTTATAACTAATATGATTTGCTTTTATAATCAGGACAAATTTGAAATTATAAATGAAGGAAACAAAAAGAATGTGCTCATTGTCTACAATCTTGTGATCCTTTTTAATTGCTTCATAGAGCATTTTAGCATAAATAGTGCAAAAATTACTATAAGTCTAGGTCAAACACTTAAAATAATAATTTCTCAATTAGTTCAATCCAAAATTTATTATATTTATGAGGAATCTCTCTCTGAATTCAATTTGGCACCCTATCGGTGATTCTACAGTTAACGAAACAGATGCAATATTAATGAGACCAAGGTAGAAAGCCTTCCATGCAGAAATAAAAGTGTTTTGACATCATAAAGTGGATAGGCTGTGTAAAATTACATAGCCATGTAGCTTTCACTTTTGTTTAAGACATTGGAACACTTTCTTGTCTACTAAATGCAACAATATGATACAATTTGAGAGAATAAAGCAACACACTTTTGTTATTTCTGAGGTAGAGAACGATAGCAAAAAATAAATAACAAAACTCATCCCAAAATCTTAGCCAGAGTTACTACATGTAACAACTTATTTTTTACCTATGGAAAATGCACACTAAATTTATAAGCGCAGTTTAACCACAAATGTAGGACTCTGCAAACAAAGAGAATATGTGCTTAATGGAAGTAAAGTATGTTCTATTCAGAATAGGCCCTTATAACCTTCTGTCATAAATAGTCACACATTAAGAGACTAAATTCGCTCTCACCTATTGTCAAATAAAACAAAAAAGAAAACAATAGTTGAAAGAATACTGCAGAGAAATGAGTCATAGATAAGTATGCAAATAACTCAGCTGATTTGGGAAATTTTTTTCAACAGCTCCAAATTCTAGATCATGAGTTTGTTGTTATGTCATTTATCATACAATCCTTCTAAGTAAATCATTTAAGTATTCAGAAAAATAATAGCAAAAGAAAGACAAACACAGCTGATCAATGTCAGCAATTCATAGGCTGCAAGATAAATTCATATTCATTCATTCACTCATTCATTCATTCTTACTGTGATACTCCCCCATCTATTTAATCTCTTTTCACTCTGTATATCAATGGCCAATCATATAACAACAGAATTTACATGGAATTCTAGTTTTGTACTCTAACCAAAAGCCAAAAATTTGACCCCTCTTTTCCAGAACTTTTACAATTTCTCTCAATATGGCTCAGACACTTCCGCTTCCCATAACAAAGTAAGTTGGGTAAAAATTGCATTAGAGCTGAGATTGCCCTGAAGCATACTCCATCTAAGAAAGCACTATATCAAATATGTGTTGCATTCATGAGTTCCATGAGAGAATAATAGAGTATGGAGGGAAATGGAAGCCCTGATATCAACTAAGAAGACATCTTCTGGTACAGACACCTATGAACTCTTATCATTTTCTCTTTTAGTAAAAACAACTAGGTCTGATCCATGATTTGGCAGGCGCAAACATAGTGATCACTTCTTTTTCTAAAATTTCTTTGTCTCTTTTATTTGTTTGACAATTAATAAGGCCAAAGAATTGTGATTATTAAGACTGGGGGAATCTTTTAGATCATTTAGTCCAAAATTACTTAGCCCAGCTCTTTCATTTTGAATATGATAAAACTAAGAGCATTAAGGAACTTGTCTATATGTACAGAGTCAGCAAATTGGAGGAGGAACAAATATAAGATTCTTTATATTTTTTTAACATTTAACACTGTGTCTCTTGTCCTAACAACTGGATCGAAAGTTTTTTGAGGTTAGGCCATAAGATATACTTGTTCAGATCACCTAAACAAATAAGATAGTGTTATTCAAAAAGCAAGTACTCAATAAATAATTATAGTAAAGGTTGAATAAAAGAACTAATGCCTTTCTCTGATGGTTAAATAGTGCCTTGTCTGAGTACTGTATAATATACACTAAATGAACAGAATTAATACAAATGAAGCAAGGAATTCTAAATTTTAACACAAAGCTTCACAGAAAAAGAAGGATCACTAAAATTATCAAATGTCATTTTTCTCCTCAAGTCAGGATAATAGTAGAGAAAATGTTTTCCACACATTAGCAAGTTGTGGTGGCCCTTCCTCTCCATAAATACATACTAGCAGTTCTCTGAAAAAAATAAAACAATATTCCAACACACACGCACACACATACACACACACACACATATACACACATTGTACCATCATAGAGATAGAAAGATTGAGATACAGTTTGAGAAAACCAAGTAGGTTTTTACTACAAAAAGAAGTATCTAGTATTTCTACCGCAGGACTCAAAAACTATTGTAGTTGATGGCCTCCTCTTGACACTGGGTGTTTCATATAACAAAGCTTTCTAGGAGCTACTTGGAACATCTATTTGTGGTCAGAACAAGATAAATCAAGAATCATTAATTCTATAGTATTTTCACTTTTGATTAGAGTCTGTTGATTTCTAGTTAGGTGTTCAGTGTTTTTTCAACTAAAAGCAAAGAATAAAAGACTTCTGTAAACTGTGCTTGGTGGACTCAGCATGGATGAATGCCCCAGGAAGAAAAATTTGAGTTGAGCAGTTGAAATACACCAGAAACTCAAAGCAGATCTAACTCAGAGTGGAAATGGAAAAAAAATTATATATATAAAGTTATATATAAAGGAATACAATTGATTCTGTAATAATCATTGCCTTTAAGGGTGCCCCATACTCAAAATCAAGCCCCTGATTCTAACTTTTCCGAATAAAGTACATAAAAAGTAAAGATGAGTGGCACACAACATATACTTATGATTACCATCAAAATTAATTTCTTAATATCTCGTGAGGATATTCTAAAGTTTGGTTTAGGAACAAATACTTAGCCTCAAAACCAAAAAAAAAAAAATCCAAATATTCCTGCATAACAGCATAAATCAATGCCTTTGTAGTTTGTCCTCATTGAAATCATTAAGTCTCACTCCCATAACTCACTCTTCTTCTTATCATCAACTCACTAATCCAAGCCAGAAATTGGAAAGTCATCCTAGGCAATACTTTCTCATTCACACCATCCTTTACTATGCCCAGTCACTAATGAGCATAGTTTTCTATTTATATCAGCTCTAGACTGTTTTCTAATCAGACTTCTGGTCTATATTACCAGCATTATTGATCTAATCCAGTTCCTTAATTTCTCTTTCCAAGATAGATTGCAGTATTTCAAGGATCCTCTCTCAGCCGCATCCCCATCAACTCTTACCCTCTCTTAAAATGCTTTCTTGATTGATTTACTCCTTTTTAGCCCTATTCCCATTTAGAAAAAAGTGCAGCTCACTGCCAAAATTAATTTAACATCACATATAGGAATGTTGTTTTCTAGGATTTGACATTTTCAGAGATCGAGAACTACTATATTTTCTAAATGAAAATATCACTACTAAAAACAGAATATTATAAATAGAATGATGTCATTTAATTCCAAAGATGATTGATATACCAGAGTGATGTGAAAATAATAATAAAAGTGAGATATTTTATGGCAAATTTTGGGGGTAAGGTTAGGACTGTAATCTGCAAGTTATCTTGGGGTAAATGCTGGCAGCCTCAAGAGCCGCCTACAAGTATTCTCAGGGAAATGGATTAAACATCTTCCAGAATCTTAAAACCCTTGACCTATAAGGGTAGATTAAAAACTCTTCCTAGAATGGCCTATAAATTCCTCCATTCTTTAGCTACTGCCTAAATCACTAGTCTCATTTCTTTTCATACTACTATCCATCCCTTAAGATTAATAATCTGTTTGAAGCTTTCTCTTCCTGCTCTCTCCCAACCTCCAGAATTAGAGATGATCATTCTCCCCTTTCAGAACCCATGTAATTCATAGTACTATAGATACAACTATTCACAACTCTTCGTCAAGCCTGTCACAGCATACAAGAGTGGCAAATGAGTTTGATTTCTGGTCTGGGCTAATTCTAATCAATGGCTAGAGATTGCCTGGAATCACTACTGAGAAATAATTGTTGATTAGCTTACCTGGCCTGCATCCAAGCTTTATCTACTATTGGAATCAGGAGAGAGAAGAATGGTATTTGGACCAGCTATCGGGCCATCCTTACCCTAGACCATGAGTCCTGGAAGTAACAAAATGTGCTTTATTTTTTCATTCTCAATGTCTGTCACAGTGCCTGACACAAAAGTTTATTGAAAACACAAATCAAGAACAACTCACCCTAATCTGTAATACCACATACAGGAATTCATATTCATTCTTTTCTCATCCTCAAAAGGTGAATACACAGTGCTTGAGTAGAACTTTTATGATGTGGTTAATAAGAGGAGATATTAATGTGTTGTTGACAAGGGATCTGGTAAGAGTGACATCTAAGGCATTCTAAATACAATTTTTATTCCTAGTAGCTTTGTAAAATTTTTCTTGGACAATTATTTGACCCTTCTTGAGATCGATTTGTTCATCAGGAACATAGAGATAATGAAATTTGCCTTGCAAGGTTGCCATAGGGATTAGAAATAAAAAGCATCATTACCTTGTGGGCCTTCCATAAATGATAACTATTAAGTATATGCTATTTTGGTTCACAGCAAATTTCCATGGGGAGAAATACACTTTTTCGAACCCAAGGAGATACTTTTAGTCCCTTTTAAAAGGCATTTTTCTGCTGTTACGTAGGTTGTTTTGTTAGTAACAGAATCAGTGAATATCTATTACACTTATTACATCTTTATTTTGCCATTGCCCTAGCCCTGAGCTCAAGTTATGCAGCAGCCTCAAGGATGTTTATTATTATTACTTTTAAAAATCAATGAATAATTGATAATAATGAGACACTTTGCCTTTATGTAATATTTCTCATGTGTGGATTTTGAATAATTAAGGTTCGAAGTTCTCTTTTATATTTCTCATTCTACCTTATATTTACCAAACCCCAAAGGGATACTTTAAAAAGAAAAAAGAAAAAGAAAAAAAAAGACTTTTTTAGAATTATTCAATAGATTCTTTGAATTCTATGTCACCAAGATTGTCTTTTTCACAATGTTTCCACAGGTTGTGGTTGTACAGCATGTGATATTTACATATGCACATCAAGGAGATGAGGGGATAAATGCTGACAGATACAGGTTGAGTCAAGAATTGATAATGAGCAGAACCACACAGTTGAAGCTAATAAATGCTATACAGTCATTGACTACTACCTACTAGGTTCCAAATTTTAATTCCCAATTAATTTGACCTTATTGGGTGGGTGTTATTATCCTTCAATAAGGAAGTAAAAGGTTTAAAAATATGAAGTCACAAAATGACACAGCATATTATCAAAGAGATGATGCCAAGATTTAAATGTGAATACTCTAATGAACAATAAAAACAAGCATCACCATCAATTGATGTCTTGCATATGTCATGTACTCTACAAATCCACAGGCTCTTCGGTAACGGAGCTGAGACTGAGATCTAGATTACTCTGATTTCAAAGCTGACACTTTTCATAACACTTAATTTTCTCTAAAAGTAGATGAGTTTGAACATCTCAAGCCCCTTACCATTTGAGGCTTATCTTTCTTAACCAAAGATCTCCCAGCTTCCCCCAAATAGTATTTCAGTCACTCCAGAGTTGCCTATCAGCACCACCTGTATTTATCCTTCCATAGAGACATCAAATGACCTATATGCCACATTACAGAAAATGCAAGTAAACCTTTTGAAGGTGTTTTCAATTCATGCAAATAAATACAACAAAGCCAGACAATATGACATAGACAGAAGCTTATAATTAACGAAGCCATAGACCCAAAATTTGTATCACAACGGACAATTAACGCAAAGTCGTTGTCATCCTATAAATCACTTCAGAACAAGTAGATAAATCATAAGCTTTACAAAAGTGTTGCCCTATCTAGTTAATGAATGTTTGCAATATTGTTATAATTTTTATTAGGGTGATATCATTAAGTACTTAAGAAGCACTTTGTTAGTAGCTTTCTATCCCACCCTCATTCTACTACCAAAACAAATTCTATGGCAGTTCTTATTCTGTTTATTTCTGTCTTAAATACTAAGAGAATACTGGTTCAGTGCTCATTTGAACTGACACACCATGTACCTCTTCCCCCTTAAAAAAGTGGTTCTTTTAATAGAGTTGATAAGCAGGGACAAATGACATCAAAATATTGCCATATGGATAGGCAAGTTATGGGAAGAGCTTTTCTGCCCTGTTAAAGATGACCTCAAGAGAAAGAACTATATATGAGAGACTATGACTGAGAAATTATGTACTTATGAGGTAATCAGCAGTAAGTTAAATAGCTGTGCTTCTAATAGAAGCAGATGCTTTGTGATTCAGCAATCTGAGAATCAATGAGCCTTGTGTAGAAATGTAGAAATAAACAAAAGGAAAATTCTGAGTTACAAATATAAACAATGTAATGCATTTTCTCTAAAATACTGACCACCTTTGCCAGTTTCCAGTTCTTTCTATGGTTCTCTTGAAAGAGCTGGACATCTTTTTATCAAAACACAAGAGGGTTTATTTCTTCCCTTTCACTTTGAAAAACCCAGTTTAAAAGTAGTGTCTCAGGGGAAGATTGAAAAAAAATCTGAGAAAGGATCACATACTACCTGTTTTCTTAAATATGTGGAAGGCATTTGGGGCTCTAACTACAATAACAACAAAAAAAGATTAACCTATTTCATAGGTCCTCACAGTCTTAGTGGAAGGAAAAAGGTTTATTACTTGATGTAAAGATTTCAGACTTACTGGTATTAATGTTTTCCCTAAAGAAACACTTCTACCAAGTTCACATACTGAGATGTTCTGTTGGCGTAAAACCACATAGCATCTTTTAAAGCAAGCAAAAGATCGTGCAACAGACACACATAAGTTACCATGACATTATGTCAGCCATTGCTAAAGTAACATATCTCTTCTTCTATTACAGAAAAAAAAATAATCCAGTGAGTGAATGAGTGAGTGTGTGTGTGTGTGTGTGTGTGTGTGTGTGTGTGTGTGTGAAGCAGAAAGATTTTTTTGCTATCTCTAATGGCCACAGTATGAAATTAGATTAGCAGGCCTCCGAGGCACTACCATAATATCCACTTTACTAAGCCATGCCACAATGTTAGTGTGCCGATTACTAAGATATGTTTTATAAAAGTTTATCTATAGCAGTAAAAGTCTATATTGGGTGAGCCGTATAACAAAATACTGCATTATATAGTTTCAAGTAGATATCAAATGCTTTTGCTCACCATCATCATGGATCTGGTTCATACATAGCCAAGGATTTCAGAATAGCAACTTGGAACAAGGCCCACCAAAACCAACATTCTCAACATGTGAGTTACTATAAGGACAAGGGCCTCATAAACTCAACTGCTATTTGCGGGGCTCAGGGAAAAAGTACAGATGGAGGCAGACATAACATATGTCTAAATATTTAAAACTTACAAGTTAAAATTAATATTTAATTATAACTGTTCATAATTCCAGTATTCGATGTCCATATAGTTGCCAGCATACAGAACTGATAAAGAATTGAAATATCACACAATACATCTAGATAGGTACAGTCCAAACATTATACTGCAGGGATGGAAATGTTCCATATCTGTGTTATCCAGCACACTAGCCACTAGCCACGTGTGGGAACTGAGTACTTGAAATGTGACTAGCATAACTAAGGAACTAAATTTTCATGAGATTTAATTTTAATTAATTTTAATAGGCACCTGTGGCCAATAGCTACCATATCAGATAGCAAGATCTGGCTCTATGATATTGTTCCTTAGCTGCCATATGAAATGGTTACCAATATTATGCTAATTCATAAGAACCTCTGGAAACATGTGTTAGAATAAGAAAAAAAGCAAGAAAATGGACATTTATATTTCTGGAAAAGTTACTTCATTATGCAAGATCTTTCACGTTCATGCTAACAGAGGAAGATTTGACACTTAAATTGGTTTGTCTTTTATCTATAAAGTGTTTTCATTGCTCAAATCCTTTTTTGAATCGAGGTCCATCTGCAACATCAGCAGCTGTCCAACCCACAAACATTCACTAAGTTTTAACTCAGTCACCTTTTATTCAAAGACACGGGGTGAAAGATGTGGAGAAGCTTTACCCTGCTCAGCCTGCACTAAACATGAGATTGAGTGCTTGGGATTATAGGCTTCTCTATGTCAACCGAGTGATTTAAAGTGACAGAGGTGCCTGTGTATTTCTCAATAAATGTGTGTGTGTGTGTGTGTGTGTGAGAGAGAGAGAGAGAGAGAAAGAGAAAGAGAGAGAGAGAGAGAGAGAGACAAAAAGATAAAAGGCCCTTCTAAAATGTGGGGCCATAGGTGGCAATATTACCAAAGTAACACACAGCAGGTAAATAGTAATTTTCATTCCCCTTTACCCCAAAAATAATGGCATATCTATTATTATTGTGTCTTGTGCTTTTGATATAAATCATATCCCATATGTGTTTGTATGTAAGCATGATTTTTAAAAGCAAATAAAGTAAGATGTAAAGAGATAGCCATTGAAAGAGAAACATATGGAATCGAAAAAGAATAAACCATCAATCAAAAATTTAGGAGGTCAAGGAATAACAGAATCAAAATAATTCAGGACAGGGCAAATCCCTGGAGTGAGGACTCAAGTTTTACAGAGAGAGAGGGAAAGGGAGAGAGAGGAAAGGAGGGAGGAGAAAAGAGAGAGAGGGAGTGTCCTTGACTTCTTTAGGAAAGAATTCAAGTTTGAGCCAGAGTTAGATACAAAAGGAAAGTTTATTAGAGAAAGAATAATGCTCCACAGAGATGTGGTCTCCTCTCAAAGTCAGAGAATGAGACCCTGAGTATTTGAGGAATTGGGTTTATGTGTGTTTTCCCTTCAGGGTGCGGGTGTGCAGTTTTAAAGGCTTGGGGAAGTAGCAGTTGGTAATCTCAGCAGGAATCTTCCTGTAGGTTCCCCGTGGTCTGTCTGGCTGTGTGCTGATCAGCCAGGTTCCCATGTCCAGCAGCATGTAGCAGAGTCTGAATGCAACTTGGTTTAATATTTAGTCAGTTTGTGCAGTACTCATGCCTCTTTCCTATATTAAAAACATTCCCTAAAGCCTGGTATGGACAATTCGCTAGGCTCCAGTCTAGGGGGCTGGACAGTGTTGCAGATAGATGAACATTGACATATTAATAATTACAGGTGGTTTCCTTCACTAGTTTTGCTAGATATGAATAAAACCAAATGTCCCCATTCTGTCCTTTTACTGTTCTCATGTCCAGAATTCTCATAAAATGAGGCAAATTGAAACAGGTCTGATCTGTTATTGGCAGCCCCTGAAATTTCCTCAACACTGGCCTGGAATGTTTCTGATCTCTACTTAGAGAAGAAGTGCAGAAGGAGAGGGGTCATGACAATCCTTTGATAAGAGAAGTTGACAATGTAGTCTTAAGAGTGGGAGCCACACACATGGATGAAAGTTCTATCAGGATCATGTTGACTTGTGTTTCCAAAAGTTGCTGTCCCCAAATTAAGTCTCCTAAAACTCTTCATTATTCTCAAGCCAACTAAAAACTCCCCAAAGGGCCTTCAAGGGCTTTTATAATAGGTCCCTTTTTATCTCTACAAGTTCCTCTGTCTTCCAGATATACCATTTATTTCATTTATTAAAATACACAACTCTCTCTTCCCCTCCCACTAATTTCAAAGCCTTTTTCCCCTGTTCTTTTGGCCTGGTATATTCTCCCTCTACTTCCAATATCTCTCTCACCTTTCTCTCTCTTTGACCTCTACTTACCTTCTTCTATATTGGATTCAGTTTTATCCCATGTGCTCTCATAGTACCCAAAATTTTACTCACTGAAGCATTATCACTCCCTAAAATAATTTCACACTTATTTGCCTTTATCATACAGTAGGCTAGACATTCTATTACAGTAGGAACCATATGTCTTATTCATCATTGCATACCCACAGCCAGAGCAATCTGTGGACCATATTAGGAGCTAACCTTTATTATGCACTTACCATGTACCAGACAGCCTATTATCTTACCTAGTCCTAGGCACTATTATAATCTCCATGGTACAAATGTGAAAACCTTACCACAGAAAAGTTAAGAAACTTGCCTAGGGTCATAAAACTCACGAGTGGCTGAACTAGAATTTGAACCCATTTGGATTCAGAGTTTATGATCTCAATCACTATGCCCTGCCATTTCCCAACATAACAGATATTCATTAAATATTTTGAGGGTAAATAGATGAATGAAATCACCAAATGAATAATGTTTTGGCATATTTCCAACATGCATCATGTCCCCCTCAGCAGCCTTACTCCTTTTCTTATTCATTTTCAAGAATTGCAAATGATGAAATATTTTGACTTGGGGTCAATGAAATCATTTGAATCTTGTGCAAAAAAAAAAAAAAAAAGAGTTAACACAGTAGCCCCAAAACTGCTTTCCATTGAAAGGCTTGCTTGCAAACTTGGCTCTTGGCTGACATCTGGGAACTTGACTGGTAAACAGTTCCCTAGGACACCTGCTTTCCTTCTGGGAGACTGGAATTTTGGTACACACTAGTCATAGTGCCTTTGTGATTAGCCCCCAAAAAACATTGGGTGTTGAATCTTTAATGAGATTCCCTGGTAAACAGCGTATCACACATTGTCACAACTCATTGCTGGAGGAATGAAGTGCATCTATTGCGACTCCACTGGGAGAAGATTCTTAGAAGTCTGTGCCTGGTTTCCTCCAGACTTTGCCCATGCACCATTATCCTTTGCTTATCTCACTTTGTATCCTTCCACTATAATAAATCTTAGTCATGTGTGTGACTACATTCTAAATCCTGTGAATCTTTTTAGTAAATCACCAAAGAAGTGGTTTTGGAGAACCTAGCATAAATCTCTTTGTGAGGGGGGCATGAACTAGGAGAAAAAAATAAACAGTGACCAAGATTCCCAAACATATTTGCTATAAAAGCATAACAATTTCACTGGGTTTAATCAAAGCAATTCTCCCACCGACATAAACAGAAGTACTGGATTTAGACATAAAACCCCTATGTTTTAATGTTATCTTTTTCAATTTTAAGTGACCTTGTGCAAATAATTAAACATCTCAGAACTTTGTTTTGTTATCTGCATTATGGGAAAAGCAATGTCTATTTCTTGTGAAGTTAATTGGAACACATATGTAATTGAGCCTAAGTCTGTACCTAGCATGAATAATCTCTCAATAGATATCAATGATCAATTCTAGGACTCTGATACATTTCTCTTCAACAAAGCATGCCTAGTAAAGAACACAATAATTCATTTCATTTGTTAAGATATGATATACTTCTGTAAGTTTAACTAACCATCCAACATATACATATTGGCTTGCTTTAATAATAAATGTATAAAAAAGAACAAATAAACACAGCTTTTTTTTCCCCGCCAGTCCATATATAGTTATAAGTCAAATAACAATCAACAAACCTGGCAGCTTTTGTTCAGGTGCCAGCTCCATGGCTGTCACAAAACAAAACTTTAGCATTTTATTAATCATAAGACAGCTCTAAATTTACTTCCCACTTGACAGTTTTTAACATGCAGTCAAATGGTGAGTTAATTAAGCGAGCGTCCACGTTACTCAAGAAGATGAAGCAATAAACAGCTTCTGTGGCAGATTAAATGCCAGAATAAAATTGAGGTGTCTTTGATAAACCTCTGGAGAGGTCACTGGCTACTCTCTGCTGTCCTCAAATCTGGACTGTAGATTCCATGTAAACCCAGATACCACGAACACCTACATACCCAGCGATTAATAATGCATTTTTCAAGGTGTGGTATAATCAGATTGAAAGGTCAAATGTGATCACTTCCAATCAGGCTGAACACCCTAAATTTTGATGACCGTATAGCTTGGAAATGAACAATCTAAAATACATTCCTAATTTGACAAATTGAGAGGGTTTGGATGATATGAGATATTTTTCAGATTAATGTAGGATTGTGGGGAGGCATTCATTGCGGAGTCTTCAGAAAATAAAATGGGGGCTGAGATCTGTCCACAGTCCCCACAATCTACCAGCAGCTCCAGTCATATCTCGATTAAACAACTCATTCCTCAAAAAAGGGAGGGAGAAGAAAACATTGGCCTTGATGGTATTAGGGGACTGCTGGGTTTTCTAGTGCCTGTAGAAGTACGTGATATTCTATACTATGAGCATGTTACTTTAATTAAAAATAATGATAAATTTGTAAAATCTTTCTTAGACACTTCATTTTGAATTTCACATTATAGCCACAAATATATCAACACATGCAAATGCTGTTCGACTTGGCCTATCTCCTTTGGAGAAGGGTGCTGGTCAGTAACTGATTCCTTTTAACGTGGTCACATTTTCCTGGTTCTTCACATATCTAGAAATTTGAATTATGCCATGGTTTATTTTAGTGCAGGTATCAATAATTTATTTAAAAATAGGAAACCTGGGATAAATGGCCAAAATGCCAAGACAATAGGTGAAAGCTTGGGCAAACCAGAGCATGTAATCAGCTTAACCAAAGAGCAAGTGGAAGATTTCTACAAATTGAAACTCTAGAACTCATATTCCACCTACTAGTCGAACTGGCCCTACAAAAAATGGATGGTTACAAGAATTCGTCTTGGAATCTGTGTCATTCATCCCTGTTTCCAGTATATAGCCCAACCTAGCACAATCCAACCAGAAGAACGGTCACTCCAGCCAATAAGATATGCAATTTAATTCAAGAGGATTGTGCCTCTCTCCTTGATCTGAAAGAACAATTACCTCAAATACACTGTAGGGAGATAACTGAGAGTCAAACTTGACTCTTCTACCCTAAGTAACTCTGCCCACAATGAGATGGGAGGTTACTGCCAGCACTGCACAGGCAACCTCGATGTTCTAGACAAGAGACCAGTGGCAGGTGCAGGAATCAGAATTGCCCAGTAACACAGCCAAGTGCCACATAGGCAGAGTGCCCAGAGTCAGAGAGGTGAGTGATATACCAGTAAGAAATGCCAATGGACAGGAAACAACATCAACCTCTGCCAACCAAAGGAATCTTCACCTTGGCAACTCCACTCAAGAAAGAACACATGGAAAAAAAAAATATATATATATATATTAAAACTGTTAAAGTAGACATGCCAGGAATAGGACATCGAGATAACTATACAAAGTGAGGAGAAGCAGTCACCATAGCCTGATTGCTCTGCTGACCCAAACTAGACAACTGAAACATTTAAAGCTAGAATTAGACAAATGACAAAAAGGAGATAGCAGGTAGGTTCCAAACAGAAATCTCTAAAGAAAGATTAAACAAATAAAACTGAAGCAAATAAATATTTCAGTACAAAATAAGCAAATACAGCAACCTCCTTTGCCAATTTGTGAAATATGTTCAAACAGAAACAATCATAAAACTGGTTGATGTCAGTGACTGATTCTATGGTCATAACGAGGAAAAGAAAAGGAGTATGTGTCAGAGTAGGATGATAAGAAAAAGTCTGGACCCAAAAAATAAACAAAAAAGGAAAGTTAGCACATCAAATTGTTTTTTTCTTAGGGAAAAAAATTTTAGACATCGTAGCAGGACCTAAAGAGCACAACAAAATGTTTACTTTTTCCATTTTTATATCATTTTTGTATTTACATGAACCGATGTTGAGAAATGACAAGCTCTTCTTTCTATTGGTTTTCACAGCAATAGCAAATGATATATACCTGTGTTAAAAACAAATAAACAAAAAAAATCAAGAAAACAAGACAACAGATACAAAATGGAGTTGCTTATGCTAAGCCCCACATCTCCAAACCAAGATTTAACTTATGGTTTCAACTCTTCCAGAAATGGAATTTTAAACCTGTCAATCAGGAATCACCTGATCAGCCCTAGTAAGGTAATCTTCCTAACAGACTCTGACTATCCCCTAAAGCAGGGGTCCACAACCTCCAGGCTGCAGACTGATACCTATCCGTGGCCTGTTAGGAAACAGACCACACAGCAGGTGAGTGGCAGGCGACTGAGTAAAGCTTCATCTGTATTTGCAGCTGCTCCCCAGCGCTAGCATCACTGCCTCAGCTCCACCATAGATCATTAGACCTTAGATTCTCATAGGAGCACCGGTCCCTGGTGCCAAAAAGGTTGGGGACCACTGCTAAAGGAAAGTAACCCTACAATAACCAATCAGCTTTTTGCCTACTATAACTTTCTTTTTCCTGGTCTTCTTCCTATAAAAATCTTTCATTTCATACAGCTTCTTGGAGCTCCTTTCTATTTGCTAGATTAGATGTTGCCTGGTTTGAATAAATTTTTGCTCAAATAAACTCAAAATTTTTAATATGTCTTAGATTATCTTTTAACATCTGATATTATGGGAAGCATGAACATCCTAGGAAAAAAATGGGTGAGAGGACAAAGATAGAAAATTATAAATCAGCAATCTATATCGAAAACTTGTGTTTTTTTAATTCAGAAAGTATATAAAAGTAAATTTATGTGTATGTTCTTGACCAAAAAAAATGAACCTATTCAATATTTCTCAGTAAAGATATTAAAAAAGGGCTCAATGTCTGCCTGAAAATTAAATGATAGTCAAACCAAAAATCACCTTAAGTTTAAGCCCCAACCTAATTTTGATCAACATTCACCAGAGCAGATATACAAAGCTGATAACTCCACATCAAGATAAAACAATAAAAATCATCATATAAAATTCAACATAAAAGGGCAAACAAATATAATTAGATATCCACAGCCCTCAAAGATTCCTTTTATTCTTAACAACTAACTAAAATAGATTTCCCATTCCATGTACTGTGGTATGGTCTGCACTCTCTTGGAGCATCTACGGATTTGGGCTGAGGGTGGGGCTCATTGTTTTCATCACTTCTCTTTATGAATTTCTGCACTCATCAGTTTCTTGGTACTTTTTCATTGTCCTGATCCTGTGCCTGTTTCCTCTTTCTGACACATTGTTACTTACACTTGTCTACTGTCCCTCCTCTTCATCTATCAAAGCATCACCAGTACAAGGCAGACACACATAATAAATTTACTTTGAAGGTTTAAAGACATTATAGGGTGACTAGACTAGAGCATGGAATAGTAACCAACTTGAAAGTCAACATCAGATAACACTGTATGAATAGTCCTTGGCCAGCCACCATAGGATTATGGCTTAAGTCACACTTTTCACTAAGCCCTATTACCATGTTGTAAACTCATTTTTTGAAAACATATTCTTTCTTCTCCACACTTCATAGCTTAATAAGCTTCTGTCTCCTCTTCACAGGAATGATTCAAAATAATGTTACTTTATTACAATTTAGCTTTCAAACCCTTTCCTATGTAGCTCCCAGATGTGCCTTTACATACACCACCCCAGAAAATACACTTTACGGTGTTTTCCTAAATAAAATGGCTGCCTAGGACACACCAGTACTCTTACTACAACTAAGATCAAACAGTCTTGAATTAGTTTTTCTTTACCTTGGGCCAAATAAAATTCTCATTCAGAGTTCTATCTATCAACAACCAGGATTCATATTTTAAATAGTAGTAAATTTTCTATTTTCTGAGAAGAGGAGCTCACAGGGTTAGTTTAGAAAGCCTTTGAGTTTCTGAGAAATTTTTTTCTGAGCATAGACTATATAAGAGTAAAGATAAGAAGAGATCTTAAAGTTTTTCTTACTTTCCATATTTGGGAGAGCACAAGGGATGGAGAGATGGAAATAAAGACAATAAGGTAAGGAAAAAAACAAACATAAGAAAAACACCGAAATACTGGGAAATTTGGTGATATGTGATATAATCATTGCAAGATTTAGAATAAATACATAGAATTGTGATGGGAAAGACTGCATTCAGATGAGCCAGTAAAAGGCCATTTGAGTGTATAATTCCTGTAATGGGAAAGGGGAGCAGGAAAGGGGTCATTTATAA
This sequence comes from Pteropus medius, assembly GCF_902729225.1. Taxonomy (NCBI): domain Eukaryota; kingdom Metazoa; phylum Chordata; class Mammalia; order Chiroptera; family Pteropodidae; genus Pteropus; species Pteropus medius. The sequence continues at coordinate 4,826,864 of NW_024349222.1, read as the reverse complement.
GGACTTTCGCCTCATTGACTTTTGCTTCCTCCAGGGTCTTTTTTTGGCTGATCTGTCATCTCTGGTTCAGTAACAGAGAAGTTACTTTCACTTTCTCCCTTTTTGCCTCCTGGCTCTTGGCTCTTTAGGATGGTGTTTAGCTCAGACAACAGCTGGCTACTGTCAGTTTGTGTAGGGTTATGAAATACAACACTTCAGTGTTTATTTCAGAGGCTTTTTGAAAACACTTGTGTTTGGCTTCCACCTCTGACTGCCTGGACCTCTGGTGTTTACTCATTACAAAAAAAAAAAGAAAGAAAGGAAAAGACAAGAGGCCCTCTGTGACAATAGGAATATCCTCCAAAAGGCAGGCTTTCGTATTTAGGGAAAATAAATTCAAATAAAGGAGAGGCTAATGCAATCTGCACCCACTTTGTCTGGTGGTCTGGTGTTTAAGAAAGATATCTGAAATCGTATTGATTTCTTTCTGACGCCTGAGTCCCTCTGGTCTGTGCCTCACTTGCTCACTAGCTTCCTTTCTCAAGAATTTTCAGTGGTTCTAGTACTGGCCTTCTCTTCGGCTGATCCTTTCTGCCAGGACCTCTAGATAACATTCCTTTAGAAGCAGTCTTGCAGGAAATCTCTTCCTTTTCCTGTAGTATTCCATTGCTTCTATATCCATACTGGAACCTTCCAGATAATCTTAATATTTGGAGCTAGGCATACATGGATTCAAATCATAACTCTGTCACACACAAACTGTGTGAACAGATAACTTCTATGTCCACTTGCTAAGCCTCAATTTCCGCATCTTAAACCCCTTTCGGCCTGTGACTTTTTCATCCAGGCATAGCGGAGAAGTTATGAAAAAGCACATTTCTTAAGGACAAAACTAAAAAATTGGTTGAGGAGAGAATGATTGACCACCCTACAAGTGTTTGTTTACATTTTCTAAATGTTGAGTCAAGGTTTTCTGTGGTTCCAACTTGCAATAGCGTGAATACTCACGAATTTCCATAACCAGCCCCTTAACAGAGGGTCAATAAAGGCTTTAGAAACTGGAAGATTTAGAATCTACCCTTTGATACCAGAGAGCCCCGAATTTGATTCCAAGCTCTGCCACTTGCTGGCTGGGTGATATAAAGAGCTCACTTGACCTCTCTAACTCTATTTCCCCCCATAAAACAATATTCATAATGTCCACCTCTTAAATTAAGTGGAAAAAATTATATAAGATTTATAATAACTATTAGATAACTATTAGTTTCCCTATATCAACCAACTATAACTTCATGAAGGTTCCTGGCCAAGAATATAATCTCAGAACTCACCTTAGGTGGACAACTACGCATCTTTTATGGGACTAACACTTAAACCTACATATGACAAATTTTATGTCACATTTTACACCAAGCTGCTTTTTTGTCAAGAAAATTGCCCAAAATGCACATAAAATGTACGAAAGGAATCTGAGCATTGATGCAGCCTGTCCAATCATGGGCTGTTTCTTTATGCCAAGGCTGAAAGTCTATATAAAGAGACCAAGAGAGGCTGGTGCAGCAGCGAACAAATTTGTATAATACTTTGGTCCCAACGCCTAGGACTCACTCTACACATTTTGCCTTTATTTTCACCATTTCTTCCTTGGGCATCAGGGACATGTGGGAGGAAAAATATTTTTTAAATAATTTTCACCCCAAAAAATGGCACCTACAGTTGAAGCAACAGAAGCAAAATTGAAAGAAATTGTTTCCTGGTGTCCTTTCTGCTCTTTGCAGAGGACAATTTTCCAAACCTTGGAAGAGTTCTTATTTCGCAAATACACACTGCCCTCTGTTGGAAAAGTGGCACACTTCCACTCCACTGACAAGACCGGCATAAAGATTAACTGCAGCACTTTATTAAATAAAATTAGTGGAAAATGGTAAGTTTCCTGTCTAAAACTTACAGAGGCCATTCCCTCCTAGTCAGAACAAAAGAGAAAAAAATGAATAACAAAAGAGTCCTACATGAAGTCTAATGCTACAAAGTCGTTCCCAGGTACAATCTTTGCAGGTGATATTTTTTTTTAAGGAAAGAGAAAAAAGAAGCACATTTTGTTAAAACAAACAAACAAAAAAAATTTTTAGTTTGTAACTTTAACCCTTACCGTGATTTCCAAAAGTAGCTAAAGCAGCTCACTAACTCCACTTCCTATAAGACTGGAAGGGTCACTTCCTGCTTGCATAGGCACGGAAAATACCCTACTCAGCTGTTGGCATTTAAAGACTAAAATGCCTCTGATTAAAATGTAAAAGCAAGGAATGGTAAGGTTTATCTTTGCCATAATGTTGTCTAATGCTGCTGCTCTAGCGCCTTAAGTATTACAATTTTAAAATAATAGCAAACATTTAATTCCTAATAATACTTTTAAGCAAAATTAAATAGAACCAGAGATCCAGTTCCAAACTGAGGCTCTTATCAACACTAAGTAGCAAGTGTCAACACGTTTTTCATATACAAAGAAAATTGAAAAACATTTAACCAACTAATAAAGGGACAATACTAATGTATAGATTCATAAGTGAAGGAATTTGTAAACAAAGAAAAGATAAAAATGAAAGAGGATGCACACAGATATTATTCAGATAGTCAAAGAAGCAGATGTGAAATCTTCCCGGGAACTACAAAAGAACCTCTCTAGAGAATGGTTTTGTAGCTATGTTAAAATCCTTAGTGAGCAATCTGACTGCAGTCAGAGACTCAATTTTAAAATAAACTCACAGCATGCTTTTTATTATACTATAGATGTAATGGTAATGTGGATGTCTTCTCAGTTTGTTCAATTGCTTTTACTCCAGGAAGAGCAAGCCAGACTTCCAAATTAGAGAACAGCCTTCAACAATATGATTCATTTGTAGCCACTGAGTTAGAGTATACCTTTTATTGATTCCAAACAAAATAAATCCACTGGAAAGTCTCAGCCAACGACTAGAATTAAAAATCTATTTACATAAAAATATATAATCTGATAATTCATCTTACCAACAAATTGAACAACTTCAAAATTATGTTTCCAGGATTCAGTATCGTTATGAAAAGACCACAGCAGAAACTCAACTAGATATCTAAAGGAAAGAGAATGGATGGAGGACATCTTGGCTTCATCTTCACCTGGTTATCGATCAATCAATCAATCAATCAATGCCCATTTTTCAGAATTCTTAGCCTGTGACTTTAACTCCAGAAATCTCTCTGAAAGAGATTAATTTTGGCAGAATTGCATTTATAATAGTGAAGGGGGGTCCATCTGTGCATCCCGTTACCTCTCAGAGAATGAGGCTTTATCTAACAAAATTTAGAAATCTAGAATCATAGGTCTTACTCATCATGTTTTATCTTATTTGTTTTTCTTTCCCACAGAGTTTACGGCACCCCTTTAATTTTCATCCTCCATAGTTCCAAATTGAACATGGGCTCTTTCTAGTGACACAGCACCCATGCTCTCCTGTGAGGAGCCACTGTCAGTGTCTGTTTTCACCGTGGCTTTTTTTTTACCTCAGAAATGAGCCGCCTGAAGAAGATTCCTCTTGTTCTAAGTAATTAACCAATCCAGAGCCAACCTGAGACCACATATGGGAAGCGCCTCTTGAGCACATGAAACCACCTAAATCTACGTGTAGACCCTCCATTTTTATCCTTGGCCCGGAATACAGAATGGATTTTGAGGCAGCCTGTCAAGGTTCTTCCTCCCTAGGCTGTCCACTGATGATTTCAACCCCGAACTCCCCTTAGCTCTCAGAGATCCCTGTAGAAGTCAGGTGACTTACAGTTTCAAAGCAGCAAATAATTATTCCATTCACCCATGCTTAAAAGCTGAAAGTTTCTCTTTTCCTGTAATTATATTTTTGCCTCAGCCCCAAATGTAGCTCCAGCCTGAAATCCTTTCTTTCTGAGGCCTATGCCTTTGCTTGTTTGTCTGTACATGGAGATCAGAAACACGTACTTTGATTACATTCTTGCCTCCACTGTGCTTATTCACTAACACTTCCACGGCCCACTGTTCCCCAGCACGGCTCTGTCTGGCTCGGCCCAGTCCAATCACATAGCACTCATGTGGGCCCCCTGCACACCTTAACCACAGACAAGTACTTTTATAATAGCCACTCACTTACGGTCAATCGTCAAGGTCAGAAGACCATGTGACTGGTTTAAAGCCTCTTGCCCAGGCCACAGCAGTTAAAAGCAAACAGCACAACTATAAAACTCTCCCTGGCCTAATATAAGCCTCAGCAAACTACCAAGGTCACAATGGCCTGCCTCACCTAAAGCCTTTCTATAGTATCTTTTGCTCCCCTAATTTCAAGTCTTTTATTTTTAGTTCTCACTGTTCCAGTCAGTGCACCAAATGCTGGAGTTCCCAGGAAGTCCCCAGTAAATAGCATACCTCTTCCTTGCTCAAGTTCTAAACAAACAGAAATAAAACCAAGGAATGACAAACAGAGGCAGGGGAGTAAAGTAGCTTTGACTTTTATTATTAATAAAGGCCCAGTTGGAGAATGCAGCTTAGCGTGAGCTTCTAATAGTTTTCCTACTATCGAATCCCAGAATTAGAGAGGTTTCTCCATCCAGGTACAACAGGGCTGGTTTTTACTGCCTCCAAGCATAACTAATTTCTTCTTCTCAAATTTACCGATTGGACTAGTTATTCCATTTCTCCAGGGGTCCAGTGAATAAAGGAGAACAGAAAGGATAGAATCTGTTTTGACAAAATCTATTCTCATGAAAATTTGAGAAGCAGGAACAGAAAGTACTTTTTAATACTACAATGTGGTAAAACTACTGGGACTGGAATGACTCTCCCTCCTGATGTTGATGTTTCTCAGGGCAGGGCCCTGTCTTATTAATTCTTGGATCTTCAGCATCCAGAACCACATGTGGCATTCTTACACTGATTTATACCTCACCTTTGAAAATATTTAAGGAAACTAAGGTTTGAAAAACAGCCCATAAAGACAACTGGAATTAAAGGAAAATGAGGATAAGGAAATGAGATATATGAATAAAAAATATACAAAAATACATGCCCTCCAAGATTAAATTATTTTCAGTTTCTGACATATGGTTCAAAAACAAACAAACAAAAAGCACCTACACCCTTGCTACTCAGTGCAATCAGCTGGCATCACCTGAAAACTTGTAGGTCCAGTCTTATCCGGTTTCTAAAAAGGAGAATAGCTGGAAATATGTGGAGAACAGCACTAATAGCTACCTTGGTGTGTATATCTAAATATATGACATGAAATAAGAATGAGAGGTGGACAAGAGCAAGAGTGAGAGAGAAATACAGGGGAGACAGAGAAAGATAAAAAGAGGAGAAGAAAGACTGAGAGGTAAGCAGGGCCCAGATCATGCAGACCTCTCTCTATCATGCTAAAGAGTGTGGACTTAATCCAAAGACTATAGAAAGTCATTAAGTTTTGTTTGTCATTGACATAGCTGCTTTGAAGCAAGGAATAATATCATCAACCACTTCATAATTTCCTCCTCTATAAAATGATAGAGTTGGATTTGGTGTTCTGTGTTTAGAACTATATAATTTATTTTCAAATCAGGACATTTTTAAGCGTAAAGAGAACACTTTAAAATTATTCCATGACAACTTGCAACAACCTGGACAGTCTTTAGCCAACCAGGACTCAGTGGTTCTTCCAAATCCCCAAAACCTATGACCCTCTGACCCTTTTCTGTTGACCAGCCCCATCACTGTACCACAGCATCCAAGAGTCCACATTCCACTTAGCACGATGAAGCAGTACGAGCCCTTCTAAAGTGTCATTCAAACAATTTTCTTTCATTCCATAATTCCATGGATGCATAAGTCCATAATATCAATAGCCCACAAAAATAGACAAGTTGGTTTTATAAAACTCTCTTTTACCATAACTGTTCAGTATTAATTCTCTTCACCTGCAGTCCACAAAGAATAATTTTTAAACAAATTTATTATGCACGGATTTGTTTTAAGAATTTTTGGAAAGATGAAGATATCTGGAAATAATGAAACAAAACAAATGGAGATTTTTTTTCCCATGACTGTTATTTGAAGGCTGAGGTTATTTCATCTTGGTTAATCATGAAAGACTTTCCCTCACTGTATTTTTGTCCACTTAAGCAAGAGACTTAGACCAGTAAAATGAACTACTGGGATCAGACAGAAGTGGGAATTTTCGAAATTTAATTTAATATCATGATTTCAAATAAACTATTAAAATAAATTTCAAATCTTGATTGGTTTTTACTACACATCCATAATAAAAACATTGTAGAACTTTCTAACAATAGTTTTTCAATACATCATGGAAAAATTCTTCCAAAATAATGTTCTGTGAAGCAAAATATGAACTATATAAAAAGTATAGCCTAAATAATGCATAAAAATACAAAGTGCATATATAATAACAGTATATTTATAGAAGTATGTAAAAAAATAACAATGGTGAGATTCTGTATAATTTTGATTTCCCACTTTCCTTTGCAGTTTCTAAAAAAATTATCCATATGAGCGGAGTTCTTTTTAAGTTTTAAATAGGAACGCTGGTACTTCTCAAAGTTTAATGTGCATATAAATCAACTTGTTATCTCATTAAAATGTAGAATCTGATTTACTAGTGTGGGGTGGGACCCAAGAGTCTGCATTTCTAAAAAATTCCAGGTGAGTCTAATTTTGCCAATCTAAGGACCACACTTCAGGGTCAAGGCCATAGAAGTCTAGCTTGCCCATGTGGATGTACCTTAAAACCATTTGGAGAATTTTTAAAAACACCAATGTATGGGTCCCATGGTCAGATTTTCCACCTTGACTGATCTGAACTTGGTATCAGGATTTTTAAAACTCCTCAGGTAATACTAATGTGCATTCAATTTTGAAAACAGCTGCTACCAAAGTTTGTATTCCAAAAGGTCTGCTCCTATTTTCATACATATAGCATCTGCATTGTAGGTGGTTTTTACATAATTTTTATGTTCTGTGTCATGATAGGACATTAGCTTTTGTAGTATGGACCTTAAGATATGCATATTTTTCCCACAGTGATCACTTTTTGAGTTCTCCAGAAATAGGAAAGCAACATAGTCCATCACTAACAGCTGCAGCTCCAAAATGGCTTCTTTGGTTTAAAATCTCAATGAGTCAGCAGGGTGCTCTTTGGAAGCTGAACTCACACTACCTGTGAAAGAGCTGCATTGTCAAAAAATATATATTATGCATCACAAATATGAAAAGTCCTTTCTGTATTGATATCAACTCATCTTGGAGTCAGCAAATATTATTTCTTTTTCCTGCTGTGGTTGTGACCTTAGGGAAACCACTTAATCTCTCCGTGGCTCACATAGGAAATGAAAAATGCCATCAAATGGTCACCATATTCCTTTTCAATTCTCAAGTTCTAAATTTCTCTCCTTTTTTCTCTCCTCCTCTTTTTCCTAATTGCCATTGTCCTTATCCATGTCATCAGCATTGTCATCCTCTTAAATACTCTCCTGTAGAGCGGTGTTTCTCAAACTTTAATGTGCATCCAAATAATCAGAAGAACTTACTGAAACATAGATTCTAAGCTCCATCCTTTGAGTGTCTGGTATAGTAGGTCTGGTGTAGGGCCTGAGAATTTACATTTCTAACAAGTTCCCAGGTGATGATGATGATGGTAGTCTAGTCCACACTTTGCAAATTCCTACTTAGAGCATTCACATAATCAAAATTGGAATTCTGTGCAGTGAGGTGGGGAAGAAATGGACACTTTAACTCCAAAAGCACATTGCCTAGAGGGATACTAAGGAGTTTTTACCTGTGCATCTTTAGAAAACTCTCCCTGACCTACCTTACGTATCAATCTACTTGGAGGAAAATATCCTTGCTTGCCATTACTTGTATGTAATTTGGTACCAACTATAAGAGGCTATATGATTGCTCCCCTACTACAAATAAAAACAGGCAGAAATGAAGAACTATTTCTCTAAATTTGATGAACTAACTCATGGCAATACAAGCTTTGGCTGGGGAAAGCATTAGCAAGAAAACTAAAATACAAATGAAATCAATCCAACCACTACAGGTTAAATTAAAAAACATCTCGTTACACTCTTTAGTCATAAATTAACTCCAGAAAACAGGGAATGATATCCAAGATCCGATGCATTTCTCCTTGATGCATATATTCAGACCATTTAGATACCAGTTGCCTGATTCTAAAGCTTTCCTAGTGAGAATGTTATGATGAAAATTTTCCTTTCTAAATGTTACCTTTTTTTCATATTAGCAAGTCCATTATCTTAATTTCCTTCACAGCACCCATCATTGACAGAAAATTCAAAGTACCAATAAGTCCACTATTTCTATGTGAAACTATTCTTTTGTGTTGACCTGTAGAATAAAATATATTCACAAGCAATGCACACACATGTATACATATAATTCATACACACACATATAGATACATACATGACATAAAAACATACACATATATGCCTGTGTGTTTGCATATGTACTGTCTTTCTAAGAAACCCATCAAGGGTTGAAAATAAGATAATCGAATATCTTGTTTCTATTTGCTCTAGCAGTGTGTGTCTTTGCATATTCACAGGTTCTCCAAAACACACAGGAAATATGAAATCACACCAGCAGTGCCGAGTCAGCATCAATCTGACAACTGCTCCTTGATTTGTGCAAGGACTCCTTACACACCACACTTGGTATTCACCAAACCTATTTTAAGATCAATGTTATTAATATTCTTCATTAAGCCATCGTAATTGACACTGTTTTCTTTCATAGAAAATGATTTTAAAATAGCGTGAAATTCTCAAAATGGTTTAGATGAAAGAAAAATGAAGTAGTGTGAAAATGACTTGAGTCTTTTTATTATTTTTTTAAAGGAGGATATTAAAACGTTCACCCTGAAGCTTTATCAAATGTTTTGGAGATTCTTTGTACTGCTGTTCAGTAGTTATAAATCTGAGAACTCCATGCTGCTTCCACCATGAGCATTTTTTCAGCAACTTTATATGAAGTAGAGGGATTTTTGAGTTTTGTTGTCATGGTAACCCTATATTCAGATTGAAAAGCTTTATTGAATGTTTTGGGTATTTTCTCCATTTTCATTTAATAGATTTGGGTGTTCAAATGTTTAAATATACTACTTTAACTCTGCTAGGGGTGTTTAGCTTTATACACACACACATACACACACACACACACACACATATAGCATATACATTGTTTAAATACTATGTGTCATAGGAAAAATATATGATTTTTTTTCTTTTCCTCTATCTTTGTTGGTACCTTAGATTTTTTTACTTGTGAAAGGCAAAGAAAGATATACAGATAATCTCAGATGGGGGAAAAATGAATGTCCTCTTATTTGTATTTCAAAACGGTACCACAATGTATTTCTTGAAAGGCTATAATTTTTCCCATATTATTCTCTTTATTCAAAAGGATGGAGATGCTTTAAGGACAAGGGCCAATGGAGATCAGAGATGATAAACAAATGATATGGGAAAAACACAGGGCATCAAAAAGGGAATCCTCTTTGTCCTTTTTACAAAGACCCTTGTTATTGCCAGAATCCCTGAAAACATTTTTCTAGGAAATACATGTGTCCCATCAAGGATGAATGAGGGTTTAAAGATTAAATGAAAGTGTTTGGTTGTTAAAAATATATGGATGACACTGGATTAGATAAATGATTTAACATGCTTCTGTGCACTCCGACATCTTTGAAGGATCAAAGAGCCATACCCAAATATTTTGACCTTAGCAGTGGGTCAAACTTTGGAAAATGCTGCTTTCTAACATATTTCTAACAGGTATCTACTGTTCTAAATGTGAACAGAATAGAAACTATTCTTGAGTGGGTCAGTCAGCAAAGTGACACTTAAGTCACATATTGCCCTACTCTATACTTAGAGAATTCACTTGAAGAGATAGGTCTCTCAAAACAAGATCAGAGCTCATGTGAGGAAAATTACAGACTCTTTGACAATAGGCTCTCCATCTATAAGATAATCACCTCTATACAGGTACCCTCAAGAAACTGAGCAGCAAGCCTGCCAGAGAGAACTTTGAGAAGGATAGAAGATGTGTGTGGAACTTAACCTGGAATTCTACCCTGAAAATAAGTCTAAGAAAGCAAATGCATTAACTATCGGGCAGCACATACATGAGAATGAACTTTGAAGGCCTCCCTCAAAAAACACTGCTGTTATCCTCACTTACATATTTTAATCTACAATTTAAGCCTTGTATTATCCAATACAGTATAGTAATAGGAGCTTAGAGAATAATTTTCGATCAAATATAATTTCCTTTGAAATTTTGAAAAAAAATATCACTTAGTTACTCAGGTTGATGTTTATACCTTTTGGACTATGACTCATGAAGAAAATATTTTCATGTGGTTGAAAAACAATTAGAAATCATTGCCTGCATCATTTCAATATACAGTGCTTTGGAGTTCTTATTCTATATTGAAATACCCTAAGAGAGGCAAGTTTATTATGATGATAATGAGTATTATTTAATACTTATCACATCTAACCCTACATTAGATTCTGCCCAGCAGGGTTATTTTATAAACACAATCCTAAATAATAATAATAATAATAATAAAAATAAATATAACGGGGGTTTTGGTGATTCATATCAGATTAAACAACTACTGTTTTTATTTATATCAACATTTGTTAGCCATAGGCAATTATTCATCTTTCAGCTCTCGAGTATCTTCCTCACCACTGCATGACCTCAAGAAATGAGTTAAGTTGCCGAAGGAAGAAATATAAAGGACGCTGTCAAGTCTGACCGTTTCATATCACAATACCATGGCTTTGTTGAGGGAAAAGGGATTTCTCAGTGACAGAATGCATCCCATAACTAAACTGCTAGTTACTGGGTGCTTCAGTGGCTGAGCTCTGTCTAAATATATTCTTCTACTCTTACCTTAAAGGGCCAGTTTCCCCAAAGCCCATTAGTAGAATCTGAAGAGTGCAGGTGCTCATATAAATCAGCTTTCTTTAGTCTCTTTGCCTGATTGATTTCTCTACTACAGTGAGTTAAGGAAGGTGACTGCAGTGCTTGTTGTTGGTGCCCAAGCCAGATCCTCTTTACCAGACTGCAGACGCATCCCCAAAGTGCTATGAGTGTTGGCTGCTAACAACTCACAATTTTCTTTTCTTTGAAGAACAGTCTCCATCTATGTTGTCACATATGGAAGAATTTTCTTTCTTTTTTTCTTAAGACTAAATCATATCCTGTTGCATACATATACCACATTTTCTTTATCCATTCATGCATTGATGGACATTAAGGGTAGTTTCCATGTCTTGGCTATTGTGAATCAATGCAGCAACGAACATAGTAGTGCTATCTCTTTGAAATCCTGATTTCAATACTTTTGGATAAATATCCAGAGATGAGATTGTTGAATCATATGACAGTTCTTTTTCTTTTTTTTTTTTTTAAGTAATTTAGTGAATTCTATCATAGTTTTTCACAGATGTACATAAGTCAAGCCTCATAGCTGGAATAGAGGTTCTAAGATATTACTGATGTTCTTAAAAAGTAACCAATAATAACTACTACTTACTGAGCCTTTCCTATGGTGCTGTGCAACTGCATTACTTATATAACTCATTTAATTTTCACAACCTTGGAGTTGTGAGATTACAAATGTTACAAAAAAGGGAATAACTTACAAGTTAGTTAATGCTAGGCCACAGAGTAAAGAGAGAAAGATTGTAAAAATAACAGGGAAAAGGAAAAAAAATTTCCATCCACAAGACTTTCTAGAAATTTCTCTTTAATTAGAGATTCTTAAAATTAAACCATCTTGCAATCAATTTAATTTGTGGGTAGTTACTTTATGTTGAGAAATATGCCTTCTCCTTTCACTACTGACTTCTGGAAAGCCAATTACCACAATACATCCCGAGAATTATTTCAAAATCGTTCACATGTTTATCTGCCACACCTGATTCCTGCTCATACCCCATACCCAATAAAACTCTTATAAGCCACGTAAGCCTTATTCCCTCTGTATAAAACAGCTGTCCATCCATCAACAATCTTTATTGGGAGCAGAGCAGAATACTTGACCTCTACTAGATTTTACAGCTATTCAAATAAGATGAATTCAAATAACAATTTTATTCAAAAACCATGGACTCAAATACCAACTCTATTTAAAAACAGAGGGAGTAAAAAAAGTGTTCAACTTTTATACGTAGAGTTCTGAAAGAAGATTTTTTATAGACCCTAATTTATGAACTTATAATTGACTAGTGGGCTTCATACTTTAATTATGATTTTGAAAAGGCCCTAGCAGTAGACTAGCTCTGACAGCCTGTGACATTGTGTGGGCTTAAGAGAATAGGTATTTATACAGATCATGTCAATCACCCAGTGCATGCCATTTCGACTGCCTGTCCCAATCAGGGCCAGCATCCAAAAGTAGAGCAATTAGAATGAGGAGATGAAAAGCACTGGGGACATTATAATGGAAGTCAATGGCCAGAGGAACACATAGAGACAGCACAAAATGTCACCTTCACACAGATGACTATTTTAATACTGATAAGGCAAACAGCAGTCCTCTAAAATGGGGCCACATAACTCGTTGAAATGGAGAATTAATTTAACAAAATCAAGGGGCTTACATATTTCCCAAGGAATTTAGGGATTCAGCTCTAGATTTCACTATCATCTATGACGATAACCGCTTAACCCAGAATCTAGCTGCTTGGTATTACATACATGCCACTATTTGATCTTATAATATAATAACCACTGGATGCTGAGGGTAGAAAATCACAGCCCATTAATACATTCAGTAAAGTCATTAATTAGAATCAATGCTGTCCCTTTTTAACCAGTCGCAATTCTTTCCCAATATCATCAAAACAATAATATTTATTATCTCATACTTTCTAGGGGTTAGAAGTCTGGGAGTGACTTCACTGCATGCTTCTGGCACAGTGTCCCTTACAGAGGCTGCAACAAAGGTATAGGCTGGGGTTGCAGTCATTCAGACTTAACTAGAGGAGGATTTGTTTCCATGCTCACTCATATGAGTGTTGGCAGAAGATCCACTTCAATGCTTACTGACCTGGCTGTTTGCATGCTTTAGAAGACTTGTTTCTGAGTTTTCACATGGGCCTCCTCAGGGATACCTTACTACATGGTAATCGGCTTCTCCCAGAGTGAGGTATCTAAGAGAAAGCAAGAAAGAATATCCAAAAGAAAACCAAAATCTTTTTATAATCTAATTTCAGAAGTGGCACCCCATCACTTTGGCTGTATTCTATTTGTGAGAAGTAAGTCATTAAGTCCACCCCACACTCATGAGTAGATGACACAGGGTGTGAATACCATGAGGGTGACCACGGGGGCCAGCTTACCACAAAAAATGTTCAGCAACTGTCAGGATTTGACTGAGCATCCCAGTTAACTCAACCAAGGAGCAAGATGAAAGAAAATACAAACATAGCTATTTAGATTCTTTCCGTGATTTTTACTGGTTTTAGAACGCATAATCAACTAATTCATTCAATTGTTTTGCTATACATATTCACTGTGTGTTAAGAAATGAAATTTATGGTGGCTGTAGAAGATGGCAGGCTAGGTAAAAGCAGAGTTCAACTCCTCCCAGGTCCACATTGAAATTACAACCAAATTATAAAATAATCAACGTGGAGACTCACTTGAAGTCCAGCTGATCGTAACACATATGTCTGATAATATAAAAAAGGCGCCACATTGAAATCGGTAGGAAGGGCAAAGTCACGAATCGGGCTACAAGAGGATGGTGGTGGAAGATCACCAGGAGGGAGAGTGAGGCTGCAGAGGTTCCCCTGAAAGAGAGAGGGGTCCTGGCCTCATTTGGGGCTCCCCAGCCCAGGATCCCAGACCAGGGAAGAGGAGATTCCAATAACTCTGTCAGTAAAAACCAGAGGGGATTCTAGCCATTTGGGTGAGATGGAAGGAGACTGAAACCCTAGATGCCCTTTAAAAAGCCCACGCTCAGGCTTTCTGACCTGCGGACACTAACCCAGGACACCGGAGGTGGGTCAGAGGCTCACGCAGGATTCGTACCGATAAAGTCTGCATTACCTGGCACCAGAACAAGGGCTGGAAGGGCAGCCACCATTGTACCTTAGTCTGGCCCCCATAGTGGGCAATCTACAGACTGCTCCAGCTAGACTCTGCAGAACCCTCCCACAGGGCCATTAGGAAACTCTGGCCAGAGAGGATCAGCCCACCCCACCCAACCTGCAGATTGCCTGGGGCTTTATTACTGGACATCGGCCACACCCTGCATCAGTTCAGGGCCAAGCATTTATAGCTGGCAGCCAGCACTGTGACTGTGCATTTCCAAGATAGTTTCAGGCAAACCACTGCTGCCAACACGAACTTGGGCAGATCTCGGGATCTGTGAGCCAGTCCCAGACAGCAGCTGGTCTTGCTGTAATCGGGGACTTCTGTGGGAATGTGGGAAAGGTTATCAAAGTTGCAGCAAGACTGAGGTTGTATTGATATGACTACTATTGTCTCCCTGAGAACCCGCTCCACCTTACCCACAATGGCCCCACGTGGCCTATTGACAGTGGACCGCCACTGCCCTGCCTGTCCCCCTTAGGTCTCCCAATCCACACAGGCAACAAACTTTGGCTAGCACAAGGTGGGCACTGAACAGAAATCTGTGGCAAGCAAACCTCTGCTGCCTGCAAGAGTTGCATTACTGTGTCTGGGGAGCGCAGTAGTCTATGGGACCACCCCAGATGGCAGCTTGTCTCACTGTGATCTGTGACTACAGCTGAAACCTCCAGGCACAGAAGTTGAAGCAAAACTGAGGCCGTATTGGCATAACAGCTCTTGTCTCCCTGCGATCCTGCTTCACCCAAGCCACAAAGTGCCTGCAGCTCATTGACAGGCAGCTTCCTATGCTCTGCTTGGCATTGGGGTGGCGCATTCTGTGCAGGCAACAGATCTTGGCTAGCACAGTGAGCACATTTCAGGGAAAACAGTTGTGAGCAGGCCACTGCTGCCTGTACAAGCTGCAATATCTCTTGAGGGCACCACAGAGGACTGTCGGATTACCCCCAGACAGCACCTTGTCTCCATCTGATCCGTGACTACTGCAGGAACATACAGATGCAGAAATTGCAAAAAGCTGAGACTATTGATCTGACGGCCCTTGATTCCCTGAGCTCCTGACCCATCTAATACATAAGTTCCCACACGCATTGATAGGCTGCCCTGCCCTAGGCTGGCGCATTCAGGCCCAAGTTGGGCCGCAGCTGACCTTGCTATAATTGGAAGCTTATATAGGGAGCCA
This sequence comes from Pteropus medius, assembly GCF_902729225.1. Classification (NCBI taxonomy): domain Eukaryota; kingdom Metazoa; phylum Chordata; class Mammalia; order Chiroptera; family Pteropodidae; genus Pteropus; species Pteropus medius. Next base: position 4,811,511 of record NW_024349222.1, on the reverse strand, counting down.
CAGAGACTGTGCTGGCTTGTAAAATGATACTGCAGTGGCAGGGGAAAATTTACTCAATAGATCCAAGAGACTCCCAGGGTTCCCGCGCCACCCAACATGCATATCACTCAGAGGCTCTTCCAGTTTCAGAGACTTACTGGCAACTGACAGGCAGTGTCAGGCCTTTTGGAGCACTGGTCTCTCTGTTAAACTGCCATAGGTCAGGGACAGGAAATAACCAGACCACTGCCTACAGTGTTGTCTCTTACACTTACCTATAGATCCAGCATAGGCAACAACTATCTGCAGTTCACTTCGTAGTTCTCACCAGGTAGCCCTGAACAATCAAAAGCAGTGACTGAACCTGGCCTACTGGTGAGCTCCTCCCAAGGGGCCACAAAACCAACACATCTGGAGGCTGGCACTAGACCACACAGAGAAATTCCTGACTAGCCTCATTAGCAGTGAACTCAAAGGGTGGTTGCAACAAGTATGCAAGCCTGCTAGGGCAAATCCCACTCAGTGGGGTCAGTCTCCACACAGCAACTCTTACCCTGTAGGTGCAGCCAAATCCAAAAATTAGCCTGAGCATTAATCCCATCCACTGATGTACTAACAACAATAAAGGCTTGGTGATAACAGAAGATCACACACAACCCACACAAAGATCACGTCCAAACCCTCAGCATAGGGGATCAGGGAGAGTGAGTCACTGAGCCAAACAGGATACCTTCCACATTTGGCCATCTGGCCAAGGCTGAGAGATGAAATAAATATTCCTGACACATAGAAACGAACACAGAGAGGCTAATAAAATGAGAAAACAAAGAAATGTGCCACAAATGAAATAACAGGAGAAAACTCCAGAAAATAAACTAAATGAAATGGAAGCAAGCAACCTACCAAAGACAGAATTCAAAATAATGGTTATAAGGATGCTCAGTGAACTTATGAGATGAATGGATGAGTACAATGAGAATCTTAACATAGAGGTAGTAAGCATAAAAAAGGACATAGAAACCATAAAAAAGAACCAGATGGAAATGAAGAATACCATAACTGAAATGAAGAATACACCAGAAGGATTCAACAGTAGATTGGACAAAGCAGAAGATTGAATCAGTGAACTGGAAGACGAGGTAGCAGATTACACCCAATCAGAACAACAAAAAGGAAAAAATATTTGAAAAAATGAGGATAGTTTAAGAGACCTCTAGGACAACATGCAGCATGACAATATCTGGATCACAGGAGTACCCAAAGGAGAAGAGAGAGAGCAAGGAATTGAGAATCCATTTGAAGAAATAATTACAGAAAACATCCCTAACCTGGCAAATGAATTAGACATACAAGTTCAAGAAGCACAAAGAGTCCCAAACAAAAGGAATTCAAACAGATCTACACCAAGACACATCATAATTAAAATACCAAAGGTCAAAGACAAAGAGAGAATCTTAAAAGCAGTAAGAGAAAATCAGCTAGTTATTTACAAGGGTACCCCCATGTCTGCTGATTTTTCAATGGACACTTTGCAAGCCAGAAGAGACTGGCAAGAAATATTCAGTTATGAAAAACAAGAATCTCCAACACGAATACTCTACCCAGCAAGGCTTTTGATTAAAATGAAAGGTGAGATAAAGAGGTTCCCAGACAGGAAAAACTTAAGAAATTCAATACCAATAAGCCAGTATCACAAGAAATGTTAAAGGGACTTCTGTAAAAAGGGAAGGGGTAAAAAAGAAAATATAAATAACAAATAGGAATAATAAATTGGCAATAACTATGTACCTATCAGTAATCACATTAAATGTAAATGAATTAAATGCTCCAAAGACAAGGGGTAGCCAAATGGATGAGAAAATAAGACCCCTTTTGCAATTGCAAAAAATAAAATAAAATAAAATATCTAGGAAGAAATCTAAAGAAACATGTGAACAACCTAAATAATGAAAACTATAAGACCCTATTAAAAGAAATAGAAGAAGATACAAAAAATGGAAAGATATTCCATGTTCTTGGTTTGGAAGAATCAACATAGTTAAAATGACCATATTACCTACAGCATTATACAGATTTAATGCAATCCCCATCAAAATTCCATTGGCATTTTTTAAAGAAATAGAACAAAAAATCATCAGACCTGTATAGATGCACAGAAGACCCCAAATTGCCAAAGCCATCCTGAGAAAAAAGAATGAGGCTAGAGGCATCACACTGCCTAACTTCGAATTGTACTACAAAGCCACAGTAATCAAAATGACAAGGTACTGGCAAAAAAAATAGACACATGGACCAGTGGAACAGAATCGAGAGTCCAGAAACAAACCCATATATATGGGCAAATAATTTTGAACAAAAGTACCAAAAATATACAGTGGAGAAAGGAAAGCCTCTTCAATAAGTGGTGCTGGGAAAACTGGAAAGCCACCTGCAAAAGAATGAAGCTAGACTGTTGTCTATCACCATACCAAAATTAACTCAAAATGGATTAAAGACCTGAATATAAGACCTGAAACAATAAAATGCATAGAAGAAAACGTAGAAACTATACTCAAGGACCTTGGGCTTAAAGGGGATTTTATGAATTTGACCTCAAAGACAATGGAAGTAAAAGCTAGAATAAATGAATGGGACTACATCAAACTAAAAAAGCTTCTGCTCAGCAAAAGAAATCATCAACAAGGTAAAGAGACAAACATCTAAATGGGAAAATATATTTGCAAGCAACACCTCCGATAAGGGCCTAATATCCAAGATGTACAAAGAACTCATATAACTCAATAACAACAATAAAAAACAAATGATACAATCAAAAAATAGGCTTAAACAGACACTTCTTCCTAGAAGACCTACAAATAGCCAACAAATATATGAAAAGATGCTCATCATTGCTAGCTATTAAGGAAATGCAAACCAAAACCACAATAAGATACCATCTCACACCTGTTAGAATGGCTATAATCAACAAGACAAGTAATAACAAATGTTGGAGAGAATATAGAGAAATAAGAACCCTCATAAACTGCTGGTGGGACTGCAAATTGGTATGGCCACTATGGAAAGCAGTCAGGAGGTTTCTCAAAAAACTAAGAATTGACCTACCATATGATCCAGCAATCCCTCTACTAGGTATTTACCCCAAAGACTTGAAAACTCATATTCGAAAGATATTTGCACACCAATGTTCATAGCAGCATTATACACAGTGGCCAGGACATGGAAGCAACCAAAGGATTCTATGATAGATGATGGGCTAAAGAAGCTGTGGTACATATATACAATGGAATAGTACTCAGCTATAAGAAGAGATGAAATACTGCCATTTGAAACAACATGGACGGACCTCGAAATAATCATACTAAGTGAAATAAGCCAGACAGAAAGGGTTGAAAATCACATAACATCACTTATACGTAGGATATAAACCTAAAAGCAACAAATGAACAAGACAAACGGAGACTCATTAACATGGACAATGGACTAGTGGTTACCAGAAGGGAACGGGGAGAGGTGAGGGGGAAAATAAAAAAAACAAAATGTAAAAAAATAATTATGTATATATAGTATCAAAAAATAAATAAACTGGCATTTAAAAAAAAAAAGAAAAGAAAAGAAGGCCCATGTATATGTTGTCTACAAGAGACTCATTCAGATCAAATGGCACTCACAGACTGAAAGTAAAAGGAGGGATAAAGATATTTCACGCAAATGGAAATGAAAAAACAAAAAGTCAGGGTAATGATACTTATATCAGATAAAATAGACTTTAAAACAAAGGCTGTAATAAGAGACAAAAAAGGGTATTACATAATGATAAGGGGATCAATATATCAAGAGGACATAACCTTAGTAAACACATATGCACCCAACTTAGGAGCACCTACATACATAAAGCAATTATTGACTGACATAAAAGGAGAGATCAACAGTAATACACTCATAGTAGGAGACTTTAACACCCCTTTGACACCAATGGACAGGTCTTCCAGGCAAAGAATCAACAAAGAAACAATGAGCCTTAAAGACACTCTAGCCCTATGGATTTAATAGGTATTTTTAGAGCATTTTACCCCAAAGCAGAAAAATATACATTTTCCTCAAGTGCACATGGAACATTTTCCAGGATAGACCACATGTGAGGACACAAAACAAGTCTTAATAAACCTAAGATGGAAATCATATCAACTGTGTTCTCCGATAACAATGGTATGGAACTAGATATCAACTACAAGAAAAAAACTGGAAAATACACAAACACATGGAGGCTAACTAACATACTACTAAACAATGAATGCGTTATTAATATGATCAAGGAAGAAATAAAAAGATACCTAAAGACAAATGAAAATGAAAATACAACAACTCAAAATCTACGAGACACAGCAAAAGTAGTCCTAAGAGGGAAATTCATAGCAATACAGGCCTATCTCAAGAAACAAGAAAAAGCTCAGATAAACAATCTAACCTTACACTTAAAAGAACTAGAAAAAGAACAACAAATAAAACCTAAAGTGAATAGAAGGAAGGAAATAATAAAGATCAGAACAGAAATAAATGAAATAGAGTCTAGAAAAACAATACAAAAGATTAATGAAACCAAGAGCTGGTTCTCTGAAAGAATAAACAAAATTGACAGACCCTTAGCCAGAAGCATTAAGGAAAAATGAGAGAGGACTCAAATGAATAAAATCAGAAATGAAAGAGGAGAAATAACTAGACTCCACAGAAATACAAAGGATCATAAGAAAATACTGCAAGCAATTATATGCCAAAAAAAATGAACAATCTGGAAGAAATAGACACATTCTTAGGAGCACATAATCTCCCAAGACTGAGTCCAGAGGAAAAGAAAATCTGAACCGACTGATTACCACCAATGAAATAGAATAGGTAATAAAAACCTCCCAAAAAACAAAAGTCCTGGACCAGATGGCTTCATTGGCGAATATTACCAAATATTCAAAGAATTATCACCTATTCTTCTCACACTATTCCAAAAAGTTCAAAAAGAGAGAAGTTTCCCTAACTCTTTTTATGAGGTCACCATTACTTTGATTCCAAAACCAGACAAAAACATTACCAAAAAATTATATATATATATATATATACACACATATATACATACACCAATATCTCTTATAAACATTGGTGCAAAAACTCCTCAACAAAATATTAGCAAACCAAATTCAGCAATATATTAAAAATACCATACGTCATTCAAGTTGGATTTATTCCTGGGATACAAGGTCAGTACAGTATCTGAAAATCAATAAATGTGATATACCACATTAACAAATCAAAAGATAAAAACATTATGATCATGTCAATAGATGCAGAAAACGCGTTCAACAAAAGCCAGCATCCACTTATGATAAAAACTCTCAGCAAAGTGGGACTAAAAGGAACATACCTCAACGTAATAAAGGCCATATATGACAAACCTAGAGCTAACATCATTCTCAATGAAGAAAGGCTAAAAGCATTTTCCTTAAGATCAGGAACAAGACAAGGATGCCCATTTTCACCACTCCTCTTCAACATTATATTGGAAGTCTTAGCCATGGCAATCGGACAAGAAAGAGAAATAAAAGGTATCTGAAATAGAAAGGAGGAAGTAAAATTCTTGTCATTTGCCAATGACATGATACTATATATAGAGAACTCTAAAGATTCCACCACAAAACTGTTAGAACTGATCAATGAATTCAGTAAAGTAGCAGATTACAAAATATTCAAAAGTCAGTGACATTTGTATACACCAAAGATGAACTTTCAGAGAGAAAACAATCCCATTTATAATTGATTCAAAAATTACAAAATATCTGGGAATCAAATTAACCAAGAAGGTAAAAGACCTGTTCTCAGAAAATTATAAGTCATTGAAAAAGATATTGAAAAAGATACAAATAAATGGAAGCATATACCGTGCTAATGGGTAGGAAGAATCATCATTAAAATGGCCATACTACACAAAGCAATCTATAGATTGAATGCAATCCCTATCAAATTACCAATGGCATTTTTCAGAGAGCTAGAACAAATAATCCTAAAATCTATATGGAACCATAAAAGACCCTGAATAGCCACGGCATCTTGAGAAAGAACAAAGTTGGAGGTATCACACTACCTAATATTAAACTACATTACAAGGCTACGGTAATCAAAACAGCATGATAGTGGCATAAAAACAGATACATTGATCAATGGAACAGGATAGAGAGGCCAGAAATTAATCCACACTTATACTCTTACTTAATATATGACAAAAGAGTTAAGAATATACAATGGGGTAAAGACAGTCTCTTCAATAAATGGTCTTGGGAAAATTGGACAGATACATGCAAAAAAAAAAAAAAAAAAAAAAAAAAGAAACTGGACTACCTTATACCATATACAAGAATAGATTCAAAATGCATTAAAGACTTAAATGTAAGACCTGAAACCATAAAACTTCTAGAAGAAAACTTAGGCAGTAAACTCTCTGATAATACTAACAGTAATTCCTTTTCAGATATATTGCCCCAGGCAAGGGAAACGAAAGAAAAAATAAACAAATGGGACTGCATCAAACTAAAAAGTTTTTGTACAGCAAAGAAAATCATCAACAAAACAAAAAGACAACCGACTGGTTGGGAGAAGATAGTCACTAATGATACATCTGACAAGAGGTTAATATCCAAAATATATAAATAACTTATACAACTCAACAACAAAAAAAACAAGCTATCCAATTAAAAAAATAGACAGAAGATCTGAACAGATACTTCCCCAAAGAGGAAATACAGATAGCCAATAGACATATAAAAAGATACTCAAGGTCACTAATCATGAGAGAAATGCAAATTAAAACCACAATGAGATGTCACCTCACACCTGTCAGAATGGCTAGCATCAATAAATCAAAGAACAACAAATATTGGCGAGGATGCAGAGAAAAGGGAATCCTCATATATTGGTGGGATCGCAAATTGGTACAGCTGCTTTGGAAAACAGTATGGAGGTTTCTCAACAAATTAAAAATGGATATACCTTTTGACCCAGCAATTGCACTTCTTGGTATTTATCCAAAGAAAACCAAAATGATAATTTGTAAAGATTTATGCATTCCAATATTCATGACAACACAATTTACAATAGCCCAGATATGGAAGCAACCTAACTGCCCATCAACAGACAATTGGATAAAGAAGTTATGGTTCATATATACAATGGCATATTACTTGGTCATTAAAAAAAAAAAAATGAAATCTTACCATTTGTAATGACATGGATGGACCCAGAGGTTATTATGCTGAGTGAAATAAGTGAAATAAGTGAAATAAGAGAAAGATAAATACCATATGATTTCACTTATATGTGGAATCTAAGGAACAAAAAGAACAAATTAATCAAAAAAGAACTGACAAATATAGGGGGCAATTTGGTGATGGACAGAGGGTGGGGGGCGTTAAAGGTTAGGAGAATGGAGTGAAGGGTTAAAGAAGTACAAATTAGTAGTTGATAGATGGTCACAGAGATGGGGAGCATGGCATAGGGAATGCAGTTAGCATTAATGTAAAGGCTAGGTGGAAAAACAGAGGAGAAAAGAAGGAATTAGGGGGATCTTTTTATAAACTATGTAAATGTCTAACCAATGTACTGTATACTTGAAACTAACTAAAATAAATAAATAAATTTTAAAAATAAAAAATAAAATAAATTTAAAAAGAAATGAAATTTGTGAAAGCTCACAAACAATTTTTTTTTCCAGTCTTTGAAATGCAGACGGCTGTCTATTTATAAGCTACCTTGCAAAGTCTAAGGGTCAATTATTCATTCCACAGAGTATCCATGAATTAGCTTGTCAATTTGATGCTAAATTTTTCTTTAAATCTTCAAATTTTTTTTCACTTCTTCCTTTTCTTGGTTAACTAATTTTACCTGCAATTTGCATTCAAAAGTATCAGTGATTTAAATTCTGAGCCTGTCCCCTTTGTCAATTTACCCACAGAAGCTCTCTTTACTTATCTACCTTTGATTAGCAACCGGGAAATATTTACACTCACCCTGTGCCCAGTGTGTCCTCACACAAAATGCCTGGATTAAAATTAGAGTTCAAATTATGTTGTACTAAGAGTTGAGAAAGTTATAAACAATCACGTAATTCAACTGAATTTTACAGAAAGGAAAACTGAGGCACCAAAAACAAAATCAAGTGGAAATGCTGGAAATAAAAAATATGTCACAGAAATTAAAAATATCACTCAGAATTGAGAGAAAAGACTGGAAATATTAGAAGAGAAGGTCAGTGAATTTTAATTAATTTGAACAGAAGTCATAGAAACCAAAAAGCAAAGTGATAAAGAGTGGAGGAAAAAAATATCTAATGGTCTATATATACATAGTTATAGCCCCGAAGAAGAGGAGGGAAAGAAAATAAAACAAGAAATATTTGAAGAGATAACAGTGGAGAATTTTCCAAAATTTTTAAATATATTAATTAATTAAATAAAACCACAGATCAAATGTCATGAACATAGGGCTAAAAATAAAATTACACGTAGGCATATCTTAGCCAAAATGCTGAAAATCAAAAATAAAGGGAAAAATTTATAAAGCCAAAATGGAAAAAGACACACTATGCACAGGGCGGCAACAGTAAGAATGATAACTGACTTCTCATCAGAAGGCATTAAAGCCAAAAGACAATGAAATAGCAACTTAAAAGAGAGGAAGGGAAAAAAAACCTGACCAAATGTAATTGCACACTGGCAAACACTACCTTTCAAAGTGAAGGCAAATAAATAATGTTCTTTTATAGAGAGACAAAAACTGAGATAATATATATCTAAGCAGACTTGCAGTACATAAAGTGATAAAAGAATTTATTTGGGCTGAAGAGAAAAGATACCAGATGAAAAGCCTTGATGTGCAGGGGAAAATAAGTCATCTCCTAAACTGTTGCTTTGATTGGTTTACATTTTCAAATAAATATTTTTGATGTAATATTTTTTAAATGCAAACAGATGGAAGACATAAAAACAGCTTATTAGGCAAATATTCTGTATTGGTCTTCACACTTTATAGTCAATATATAATTCGCGAATCTCAGTGTTTTATTGTCTCTATCAGAAGTCACAGGGTGTTTCACGTATCGACTGGATTCTTTACAAAGTTAATTCCCCACGTGCTTCCTCTGCTCCTTCCCACTTCCTCCTCCTCAGCTCCATGGCCACTGCTCCAACAGTCTTCCATACTACTCTGAAAGTGTCAGGAAAAGCCAGACAGTAAAAGGAGATTCACGCTACTAAGTCATGAAAGGACCAATATTGCCACCAAAGGGCACATCCCCGACCTGGTGAAACAGAAACTTCAGAAGAACAAAATTTTCTTTCTCAATATAGAAACCCTTAAAGAGCTTTGCCCTTGAAGTTGCTATGTGCTGGTTTCAACAATGAGATAAAAAAAAAAAAAAAATTAACCACGGTTTTTTTGTTGTTGTTTTCGTTTTTTTCTTTCAGTATATTTCTGTTGCCTTAACGATGTCTTTGACATCTAATTTTCCAGTTTGAGTCTCATATCCTGTTTAGTCTCTAGCTTAAAAGAGCTAGTAAAAGTAAACTAAAATCAGGCCAATATAATTTATTTGTGGAAAATTGCTAAGATTTAGATGGATGAATTCTAAAATGAACTTATTATTTGTATTAAAACAAATCTGGGGCAATATTCTGAAATTTCAACTTGGTATCATAGTTTATTAAACACATTTTTAATTTTCTTTTTAAAAAATCTCCGTGTAGTCTGTGAAACCCAGAATTTCCTAAGGCAGTCTTCTCAAAGGGGTCCAATTTACCTAGTCCGAGCATAAGAATGTATTGTATTCACCAAAGTCCTAGTGCAAATAGCTAAATATCTGACAGGTTCTTTAATTTGGGAATTATAAAAATAACACATCAATTATGTTGAAATTATATGTTGTAATGGGAAGTATACACTTTAATGGAGAGTTAACATACACAAGCATATGTGTGTATGTGTGGTAGATTGCGTTAAAATTCTTAAATGCTCTGCTTAATCCTCTGTAAAAGGATGAGATATCCATGTTGTTTGCCATGTGAGTTGCTATGCTTCAAAGTGGGTGGTGGTACTTCTCTACCTCATTTTCAGGCAACTTCCTTTGGGGTAGAATATGGGCAGCCATAATGTATGCCATAGCCAAACATAAACTTTAAATAACCTTTTTTTTTTTTCTCTTGGTCTCCCATTTCTACCCAAGGCCATGAGAATGATATAATCCAGATAGAAACTATTCTGTCATACTGGGTTCAAGAATGAGAAGATATATGGAATAGAGATGATCACAACCAAAAAGAGTTACAGCCAATCTGCAGACTTTTCAACAAAAAATTTTACTGTTTCAAACCACTGCCATTTAGAAGCTATGTGTTACCATAACAAAGCTGTCTAATATTGTGTGTGTGTATGTACATACAATATTTTGTTATGTAAAGTTCATCAATACTCAGAGAATTCTCATTCTTTCCATATGAAATTAATTCACCTTTAAGTATCAGGAAGCAAATCCTCAATAGCATCTTCTGTAATTTAAGTCTATTCTTAACTGTAAATAATTTAGGGAGTCTCCTATGCTTCCAAAAAAACAACCAGAGCGTAAAATTCCAGACTCTATTGCTCAAGATATCTCTCTATTTGTGTGTTTCTTTAACTTTCCATTCTTTTTCTTTCCTGAATGATCTATGAAGTATTTCGCTCTTATGGGAGAAGTTTTATACCACTTTACTCTTGCTGGGAGAGATCATATTCTTGATTAATCGTGGTACAAAAAGTGCTCCTCTCCCAACCTTTGTGGAAGTCATTTTAGCCAAAGATATTCTATTTAATCCTATTAAATATTACCCCCTTATCCAGACAGAGGAAACCAGGAATGTATTGGTTACTTATTTCATTCACTCAATTGCGTAGTCATATATACAGTTCTGGTTGATAAATTTTTAGCATGTCAATGTTCTTAGCATTTAGGCTACCATTTGCCCATTATATTGAATACCCAAAGGTTCAAATGGTTTCAAAATTTGTAAAGAGTTATTAGCATTGTAGCTTTAAACTTGCTCTCTAAACCAAAAGCCCCCAAGTTTAATTATCACCAGATTTACATAAAATGATTTTTTAAAACATGCATTTAGCTCAAAAATTATTTCTTCCAGTTACAGCATGTCTTAATGAGAGAGTATGGCTCAATTTTCGTACCCTAAATGCAAGTCTCATTAAATTTCTATACATTGTCATTTTTAGTCTGTTGAGTGAGACTAACTATACAACATACCCAGAACAATAATTGCACATATTTAGTTTCTAATAACAGTTCCTTTCCCCTATGTAATTTCTTAAAAACTGGCCTATTACTTTAAATTTTAAATTTAAATTTTCTGAAGAGGCACCTTCTGTCACCACTACTGTATGTTAATCAGCAACTTCAAAACAAGTTAATTCACATGATCAAGAAGCATAGTAATATTTAGGCAGGCTGAACAGTGACACAAACCTCCCTTTAGTCTGGAAGTTCTTTCAATTGGTTGCTTTACAATTTTCCATAAAATGTATTCTGAGAGCTATCAATGACACCAATACATATTCTCACTTCAGTACATTCTAGTACAGAAAAACACATTTCTAGCTATTCATGAACAAACATGGATTCTGCTTTTGTTTTATGACATGAGAGACTCTTGAAACCATGTCTCACAAAGTCCTTATTAATACTGCTCACTCTTGTTTTATTTCTTTCTGCTTAATATTATTTGAGTTATATAGTAGACTTTTCCCCTAAGCACTCTGTCACTTAGTGTCCTCAGGTATCAAATTTTGAGCCAGATAGCTTCATATTCAACTTCTTTCTGGAAAACAAATGGGAAAATATCTAATATATCAAGTGGGAATACCATTGTCCTCATTTTTTGTTAATTTCTACTTCTCTGATTTAGGTGCATAGGTTCTCATTCCGCTTTTGCCAGTGATATGTGACACTCTGATGCTTCATGGTTCTCCACGCAGAGGCCTCTACACTACAGAGCCATACCCAGACCAATAAGCAGTGTGGCTGAATTGATGGGAACTATACACGCAAATATCAGATCTATGGTAGTGCAAGTATTTATAAGTATATGAATCAGATAAGTCTTCTGCATCACCTAACTTTCATTTTGTCATGTATTTCTCAGAACTTCTTTGAGGAAAGAATATTAAGGAGTTTGGTTTTTTTAATAGATGTATTAAAAAATGAGAATTTCATTTAATGTCCTAAAAAGTTTTTAAGAAAAAAAAATGAAGTTTTAGCATTGAAAGATATTTACTTAGCAGAAAGACTATTTGACAAAGCATGTCATAAATAAGCCTACTTGTGAATCACCGAGTGTGTACACTGGAGCCTCAGTATCTGGCAGAGTGGTTTCCTGTTTGAAATTCCTGACATCATATTGGTGCTCTGAGTTTGGCTCGACATGAGAAATTTCCTTCTTTGGATGAATTAATTAGAATATTGGTTCTATGGGAAAAATAATCCCTCCAAATTTCTTTATGAGAAAATTAGTATCTTGTATATAATTTTCAATGCCCTGAAGGGAACAACATCTTTTGATAAAGGAAATAAACTGCTTCCCCAAATTTGTTAAAACTTATTCAATATTCTGCTTTAATTGTTATGTCAAATGCTACTGTGAAAAGAATTTTCGTTGTCATGGATAATCTATGAGCCAATACACAATAGAATGAGTGCTAAGACAGTAAATGGGGAAGTTCATGTTTTTTAAATACACATTTCATTTATTTAGAAAAGAGTTTATTTTTGAAAAATATAAAAAATAAAAGAACATTTCACTCTTACAAAAATGTAAGCTGTCTTGTAGAGCACTGCAGTGTTGGGAAATTTCTCATACCACGTATATTTGTTTAGTATCAACAATTATAATGTTATATCATATATCATAAAGCTCTTTTTTTGTTCTGATTTGATCTACATATATCTTTATTCACAAGGTGGAGATTAGCAACATCACTTCCATAAGCATAGCTCAACTTATATTTTCTATCTTTTCACCAGCCTTGCCTCAAATTTGTCCCAATGCAGAGGGGAGAATTGTTTGCAATTTGTGCTTACTGTATGTTAAACCTATGATAAACCATCACATTCTTTATTACGAAGAAAAATATACTTTCTTCTGTCTTTCAGAGGAAGTAGTTTTACAAATAAAAAGTAAATACTTACTTCAAAATGTTGAATAAAAACATACTTAGAGAATTCTAGCTGGTTAAATTTGGAGTGCTAAACAAAATCCAATCTAAGAATATTCTTTGGCTTTATGCCCACAGTATTTTTACTTGATTTTAATTTGACATATTTTACTGCTTGGTGTTTTTGTTTGTTTTGCTTTGTTTTTTCCCTTAACAGCCTCAGCGGGTTCCAATCAGCATATAGGCAGCAATGTTAACTCCTCACCTTCTGAGGACAGTTTTGTCATTTCTTGTCAATCATGTACCACCACTCCCATCCTTTCTACCTAGAATATTTTTCATGAATAATTGTTACTAGAAAGGTTAACATTTTTAAACAAATCAATCTTATTGAAGTATAATTTACACATAGAAAAATATACCGACATGAAGTCAACTCTTCAATGAATTTTGACAAATATAACCATAATTAAAATATTGAACATGTTTATCATCCCCAAAAAGTTTTCTTGTACCACTTTACAGTCAGTACTCTGCATACCTCTCATCCATAACAATAATCGATCTGTTTTCTGTAAATAAAGATTCATACATTATGTCCTCTGTTGTGTATGACTTCTTTTACTTAGCATATCTGTATGATTTCTCCATGTTGTTCAGTGTATCAGTAGTCCATTCCTTTTTATTGCCTGATAGCATTACATTCTTTGAATATATCATAATTTGTTTACCTATGTATCATATGATGAAATGTTGATGAACTTTTTTTTCTAGTTTGGGACTATTATGAATATTTGTCTGTGTGGATTTTCTTTTTTCTCATTTTTCTTAGATACATATTTTGTTACATTATTTCTGAGTATTTTATGTTTTGCTGCCATTGAAGATGGTGATGTCTTTCCAATTATTCATTACCAGTATATTGAAATCCAACTAATTTTTATATGACTTTGTATCCTATGATCTTTGCAAATTCACTTACTCCAGCAGCTTTTTAGTTGGTTTCTCGAGACTTTCTACATAAAGAATACATCATCTATGAAGAGGAACAGTTCTCTTCCTTTCCAATCTATATGGCTTTTAGTTCTTTTTCTCCATCATTGCACTGGCTAGGATCTCCATTACAGTGTTTAACAGGAATTGTAAGAATGAACATCCTTATCTTAGTCTCAATGTTAGGGGAAAAACATTCAACGTTTTACCGTTAAGTATAATGTCAGCTTTAGATTTTCATGAATTTCTTTATTTGATTAAAGAAGTTTTCTTTTATTTCCTGGTAGTGAATTTTTAATTTCTTCAAATAATTTTCGTACTCCTGTTAAGGTGATCCTATAAATTTTTTAATGTTTTAAAAAGCATTCAACATAGTTGCTTCCACTGATTAACATTGTAAATATACATTATCTCAAAACCTCGCTGGGAAAAATATCACTCGGTCATGATGTTTAATCCTTCTTATATATCACTTAATTCATCTCGATAACATTCTGTTCAATATTTTTGTATCTATGCAATACCTGGGGCTACCATGACATTATTGTAACCATGAGGTAAAGTACAAGATATTTTCAGAGATATTAATTCTGACATCATTAAGTTTCGAAACCAAGGGCAGCAAATGTCTACCTCTGAGCTATTTTATGAAAAAATAAATAAATAAAAACCAATTTGTATAAGCTGGAATAGTTGAGATTCCTGTTATATGGAGTTAAAAAAATTTCCCTAACTGATTTGAATGCTATGTGAGGAATGGTATATTTTAGAACTACTCAAAAACATAAAGGAGCGTCACCTCACTCTTGTTTTTTTTGTTTCTGTTTCTGTTTTTGTTTTAATGGCAGGCAATAATCATAGTAATTCCCATTCCAAGTGAGGACGTAAGAATGCAGCCTGATAATTCCAAAGAGGAGAATTCGATTATGTTCAAGGAAATAAAGTCAAGATCATGTTGATTTTATGACTCATTTATAAATAAATGGAAAAGAAGCATTTGAAAAATGAAAAATAAAAATTATGGTATGGTATCTTGAGACTTCTGGAAGAGTATTACTAACAAATAAATTTAAAGATACTTTCAAGCCCTTGGGAATTTTCTTGCTCAAAAACAAGTATAAATATAACATCTATTGCCTTTTTGCTATACATTGTATTTAACAAATCTTAAAAGGACACTAAATTGTGCTATTAAATTTCAAGAGGAAAAAACAGCTCTTGAAAATAACTAGGCTGTAGTTTTTTAGGGCAAGAATTTTGTCAATTTGAAACGCTCAGGCTTAGTGTGATTACATAAATACCAATGTTGGAAAGAAGAAGGAATTTGAGAAAGGTTTAAAGGACCAAATCAAGTTTAACTGAAATATTAAAAATATGACAAAAAGAGACTCATGCAGACTTGGAATGCTTAACAGGAAGAAATAAACTTTCACTTGGACCTAATTTTTTTAGAATTATGATGCACTTATTGGCATTTTTGAAGAGGCAGTCATGTAGCAAACCTGTTTAAACTGATAAAACAGAGCCAAGGGTTTTGTACACAATCAGAATAAGAGACAAGTGCTTCCTCCAATTAATTGGCAAAGTCTGCTTCAATACTGATTAGGTATCCCACAGTGAGGAATGAAGAAAACCAAAGGAGTCCTGGTGACCAAATACTAGAAAATGAAAAAGAAGTGAGGCAGGAAATTTAGAGAGGTTGTTTTGTAACTTATAGACCACAGTTCAGTAACATTTTCAAAGAGTGCTTTGTTTCTAGCCAGTATTCTACTCTAAAATAAAAACAAAATAGTTTTAACTGTTATTTAACAACATGTTATATTTTAGAAAGTACCTTCAGAGACATTATTCTATTTGACATTCATAATCATCAATGAGGTAATGAGCAGGATTATCATTGGACAGATGTAAAAACTAAAGTAAGATAAGAAAATAAAATTATGAAATTATTGTTCTTATGCTGTGACAATAGCCAAAAAAACAATTCTACCATTTATTGACCATCTTCTACATGATAGGAATTATGAGAAGCACTTTAAATATAATATCTCATTCAATCCTAATCAGAATTTTGCAGGATACATATTATTGTTCCCACACTACATGTCCAAAATCACCTAGCTCCTAAGTCATAGACTCAGAATTCAAGTCCATGTCTATCTGAATGTGAATCCTGAGCATTAAAAAGAAAAAAAAATAGGCCTTCATATTACTTTGTTAAATTAATGACTTCTTTACCCCACTATTTTGATTGTGTATCTATGCACTTTGCAAATACTTATTTATGTATATTATACATATAAACTCATATAATACAAGTGTTATAATACTTGTATACAACTTTATTTTTAAAAGTTCTTTAATGGGTTCTATTTAATCTATTTTAATGGCATTAAAAGTAAATAGATGAAATGAGTTTTTTTCACTTTTATCACACAAAGCCATTTGTCATTTAGTACATAAACTTATACAAGTAAGTTTGTATCTGCAAAGATATGCTTAAATGCTACAAACTCTGAATTTCACAGTAGGAACCAGCTAAACGAGTTCTACTATGCTCTAAAAAGTCTGATAAATAATAAACTATTTGTTGAATAAAAAATAGTTTAAAAAAGGTAGAACTTGATTTTGATTATTACTGACTCACTAATAGTACCAATGTAGCTATCGAATTTAAACATTTATGGAATGTCTATGTCATATTAAACATTGTGCTACAAAGATAAATAAGACATAAACTTTGTCCTTGAAGACTTAAGAGTGAAATATATGAGATATGCATAAATGAACAATTCCAAGTCAACAAGATGAGTACAATGATATAGGTGACAAGGTGCTTTGGGAGCTTGGAGGAAAGTAATAAAACAATCAGATGGAATCAAAAAAGCCAAGATATGGAAGAAGCCTAAGTGCCCATCAATAGATAGTTGGATAAAGAAGTTGTGGTACATATATACAATGGAATATCAGTCTTCCACCAAAAAAAGAAAAAAAAAGAAATCCTACCATTTGAATGACATGGATGGATCTAGGGTGTATTACACTAAGTGAAATAAGTCAGACAGAGAAAGACAAATAGCATACTATTTCACTTATATGTGGAATTTGAGGAACAAAATAAATGAACAAACAAAATGAAAACAGACTCATAGATACAAATAAATTGATGATTGTGTGATGGGAGCGGGGGTTGTGGGGCTGGGTGAAAATGGCGAAGGGATTAAGAAGTACAAATTGACATTTACAAAATAGTCATGGGGTTGTAAAATACAGCATAGGGAATATAGGCACTAATATTGTAATAACTATGTATAATGCCAGGTGAGTATTATACTAATTGGGGGTGGGGGATCACTTCATAAATTATATAAATGTCTAACCACTATACTGTACACCTGAAATTAATATAAAATAATATTGAATGTCAACTCTAATTGAAAAATAAAAATTTTTAAAAAAGAAAGCCTTAATGAAGGTAAAGCTTGAAGAGAACATTGAAAGGACAAGCAGAAATGAGTCAGCAGAAAAGGAAGAATGTAGCCTTGTAGAAAGGAACACAACTTGGAAACATTTAACCTTTGTCCCAAAGCACTAAGCTTGAACACACACTGAAAAGGGAGAACAAACCACTACTTCTTAGAAAGCTAATTTAGTTCAGAGAACAAGTTTTACTTCCAATACGCTTATTCTTTCATTATATTCAACTTGAATTGAACCTACTCTTTTTCTATGCTATTGACTCTGTCTTGAATGCTCATACCCTCAATCCCCAGACTCTTATTAAAAGGTTAACATTCATATTTTTTTATTAATTATACAGAGGACAGAAAATTATGTGCAGGCAAGGAGGAAGGAGAGAAAAAATCTTTCACAAGATACTAGCAAATATAAATATTAGACATTTTTTTTAAGTCTCTGAGGCTGTCTTGTAGGCATTTGTTTTGATAATAAAAACCAGACTTCAGGGTGTCATCGTGGATAAGCCAAATTTTATTACCTCAATTTTAGTCGAAATTTTAACCCAAAATATTGTATGTGAAAAGAGTTGCTTATCTCTGCTTAGTAAATTGACAGACACATTTACTAAAACACCAGAAAGAAAAGTCGTTTGAATTATTTAACTCCCAATTGAGAGTATCTCAGATCTAAAATGCATCATTCTCATATAGAAACAGTAACTGTGCTCTTGGCTGTCTTTTAAAAATCTCATGATATTCTCCTTTATTTGAAATAAGCACTCAATTTTTTCTTTTTTTTTGAAATAAGCACTCTATCTTTCAAAATCACTATGTACCTAATACGATAAAAAGTTGGAGCAATTTTTGCTAAATCTAAGCAATGATTCTTTTCATTCATCTTTTTTTTTTTTTCATTTGTGTCTGCTACATTAGGAATTCCATAGCATGGCAGCCTTGGAATTAAGATTTGGCTTTGAGGAAGTAGATACTTCTGAGTTATAGTATTCTTGTATTCCTAACTTAGGGGACAGTCTTGATTGCAAATATGCTTACCCATTGTACCCATAAGTAAATTAATATGTGACCATTTGTAAGCATTGTTTTGGGATTCTGAAACTTCAGATTTCCATGAGGAAGAGCTTAGATTGCCCCATACATGGGTTTTGATCCCAGCTCCACCACTTAGGATGTGATCTTAGGCAATCACTTTTCTACTCTCTGTTTCTATGAGTTTTTTTATTATTATTATTATTATTATTATTATTAATTATTTTAGATCCTACATATAAGTGATACCATGCAGTAATTTTCTTTCTCTGTCTGACTTATTTTATTTATCCATGCTGTTGCAAATAGGATGTTCTTGTTTCTCAGAGCTGAATAATATTCTCTGTGTGTATATATACCACAGTTTCTTTATTTATTCATCCACTGGTAGACAGTGAAGTTGCTTCTGTATCTTGGCTATTGTAAATAATGCCACAAGGAACATAGGAGTTCAGATATCTCTTTGGTATCTGTTTTTATTTCCTTTGATAAACATCCAAAAGTAGAATTCCTTAATCATATTATAGTCCTATTTTTAATCTTTTGAGAAACTTTCATACTGTTTTTCATAGTCACTGCACCAATTTACATTCCCACTAAAAGTGCACAATGGTTTCCTGTTTTGCACATCTTCACCAACACTTGTTATCTACTATTTTATCCTTAACAATTTTGTCCATTTACCTTCTTCTCTCCTGCTTCCCAAGAAAAGGCAATAAGTTACTAGCAGTGGAAAATACATACTGGCATAGTACTTTATAATTTATAGTGTGCTGTCACATACATTAATTCTCTGATCCTACCTGGAGGTAGGTACTACTACTATCATCCCTATTTTACTTTCGAAAGAAGAGAGGTTCAGAGATTAAGTGACTTGCCCAAGGGCAAATAGATGTAACAATTAAAACCAAGTTATCTGATTCAAGATAATGATATTATCATGATGCAATAGCTAAGATATAGTTTCATTCTATATACAGGACTTTACCTCTGTTAACAACTTAATTCCTCATTTAAAAATCCTATGAGATTTGTACTACTATTATGCCCATTTTTCATATAAATGATAAAGTAAATTGCTTAAGGCCACAGAACTGTTTATCACTAGAAACAGCTTAAAGACAGATAGTGCTAGTTCAGACAGGGCTCTTTATAGCCTGTTACATTTCCCTTCTGCCTCTATCTGTCTCTCAAATGCATAAATTATTTTTAAAAAATGAACAAAACAAAGACAAGTCAACTAAATACTAATTGTTCATGCTTTGCTGTCAAAACCACAATGGTGCCCCCTATCTTACCAAATGCAGCAAGTATAGTCTATTAGGCAATTCAGACACTTCTTAAACAGGGGAAAATGACTTTAGTAAATAAGTCTTAACAGTCAATTTGTCTTCCTCCTTAATTCTTCCCTTTAATCCTATTGTTTTCCTGACTTGGTATCTTAATCATTCACTTACAAGCCCTAACTGGCAACCATCCATAGTTATACTATCCCTTTTTCTCTCTCTATTTTTTGTTTAAACCATGTACAAGTGCACTATAACTTTTCATCTGGTTTTATGCTCTAGGACTGTTCTCATATTGTGTTAAGCGAGTAGATTCTCGAGTTTATATAACTCCTATGATTGAGCATATAGTAGATGTTCAAAATCTACTTCATTAATGAAACAACATATTCACAAATGTTGTTGCCAGTTAGGGCTTGTAATGTTCCATTACAATAAGGAAACCAAAGGAGTTTCAGTATTAAAACAATACTTACAGGAAATAATCTTTCCTGACCAAAAAATAAAAACAGTTTAATTTGTCTCCAAAATTTAAGGTCTTATAAAGTCAGTGTAAAGAACAAAAGCAATCCTAGTTAGCTTTCTTGATACATCTTGACCTAAAACTAAGGATGGATGGAAGAAATGTCATAACACAATTGAATTATCTGGTACCATTTTGAATCAAAAGACTGAAATCAAATATTGGGACTGATTTTGTTGATTAAGTCACCCAAAGGCAAATTAATTTGATCATTTAAATCTCAATTGTGGTATGCCCTGCGTATGACTCAAGCATCATTTGCAATTGAATTATTTTTCCACTTTATGCTAACTCATCTTTGAATGTCAGTAAATAACAGGGGGAAATGTGAAACTTTACAGAACTGAGGGTAGGAGAAAGAGTGCTTCGTTTTGTATTTTCTATTTATAGATCACTCTCTGTACAGGTTTGGCATTCATTCTCAAATTTCTAGCTTCTAACAATACAGTGCACTCGAAAATGCATACCTGTTAAGTGGCATTATAGCACAGGAACATTTCAATGTACATATATTATTATTAATCTTACAATTTCAGCTAAGCTTCTAATTCTTATTTGTTTTCCTGATATGTTTTTTTTTTCTCTTTAATTAGCTGTTTCAAAGATTTTTATTTTTGTGTCTGTCTTTCTTGTGTTCCCTCAAGGCCTCATAATTAGAGCTTTCAGTACCTCTGCATCAAATAGGAAACCAAGAAAATCTTGCTTGGTTTCAGGTTTTTGTAAAAATCTGAAACTTAGAACCAGGGTTATCAAAAGTTTTCTTGAGGTAGACGAACCTTTCAGCAAGTTTTGTGCAAATCTGGGATGAATTCAAAGTCCACCTCAGCCAATTAATTTTTTGGCAGAGAAAATTGTAACATGATGACTGTGTCTGTGCTAGATGGCTTTATATAAAAATGAGTGACTTTAAATGGTAACTTTGGATGGATCTGGCTTTGAACGTGTTGGGGCTTTTTACCTACCGGCAGAAAATGTAGTTCAGGGCTTTTAGAATTCCGTCCTCTCAGATTACTTGCAGGCAGTTTGGCTTGCTTCCATTTAATTTCCCAGGCAGAACATTTCTTGATTCGGTACTGAACATTTTCCCCAGTTTGTGTTAATATTGTAATTTATTTTCCTTTAAAAAGAGTGAGGATCGATTAGCGACATTAACAGGGACAGGTCACAAAAGGGAATAAGTCCCAAACTACAAATGCTATGAAGGCAGGAATTTCTGTTCTATTTACAACTCAATGAATATTTGTCGAATGAATAAATATGGACTTCTGTCTCCAAAGAAACATCACATCAGTAGAATGAAGGGAAAAAGAGATTCTTCAGTATCTCCTCAAACTCCTTAGGCTTTCTGTTACCAAAAGTGTTTATATTTTTTCCCTCGAATATTCGGTTTGCCGGATTACCACAAGATTACAAAGACATTTATGCCTTAGCTATGTATGTGTTAACTTAAATATAATAATAGTGGTATTGGTATGGAAGCAATCCTTAGATTAATTACATGATTCTCGTTATGGAACATAATTATGAACACTTATATTTTTCTTTTGTCTCTTACAATATACCAAAAGAGACTAAAGAAATTTATATATCGTATATGAGGAATTTAAATTCAGAGGGAGGACATGATGACCCAAAATCATATATCCGATGATGGGGAAAACAAGCATACGGCTAGGTCACTTGACTTTATGTCAAGTGTTATTTTCACTCTACCATGGGTAAAATTTTTCTTTCCCTCTCTTCTTTTCCTACACACAAAATGTACTACAAAATATTTGGGTTTATTTTAATCTGTCATTAAAGTGTCTTTGAGGTTTTGAAAAGAACTACACCACAGATACATAAACCAGAAAAATTTTAAAAATCACTTCTCTTTACAAAATCTGTATTGTTTTACTTTCTTGCAAATCTTTGCTCTCCTCTCAGAATATTCAGCTATCCTGTATTTGTCCAAGCACCATCAGAAAGACCAGATATTTATATGATCTATTGCTACTTTCGGCTTTGACTTTACTCAGAGTTAAATGCAACAAGACTCTCAGGTTCATCACATCTTTCTACAGCTCTCAGGCATGCACTTTGAAATCACAGTCTAAATGATAACTCTTGAAATCAACTCAAGGATCCCAGATCTTTACTGTGAGACAGTGAGACATCATATCTGGTTCTTTTTCCTCTGTTGTTAAACAGTATCTCTACTTCATATGTAACTTATTTTGTTTTGTAAGTCTTTAATCCAAATATGTCAAAATAATGCAATTTGAATGTCACTATATAGACTATATAGCTCCTGCTACTCAATAATTAATGGTACACTTCTATTCTGGCACCCAGCTTAGACCTCAGAAATAGAACACAGGAAGAAAAATAAAGCTGGTCACTGGAAAATCAGGAGAAAAACAGAGGAGTTAATTATTTGAAAGTATAAAATTAATCAAAAGAATTTTCCATAGTAGCCTATTATTTCTTTTTTTATATTCTAAAGGGTCAGCCATTACTGCACCCCACCCACCACCCCAAATTACCAGCATTACTACCTATATCCATCCATTCACCATGATTTTATAAAGCAAGTACTTAGACAATGTATTCGCTTATTCCCTGAAGTTATGTATTAATTCATCAAAGTGTTAATAATCATCAAATATGTACTTGCACAATATTTACACTATCCCAGGGGCCAGGGATATAACTGTAAACAAGACAGACTCAGAAGTCCTACCTACACTATGAAACTTAAATTTTATTTGTTTCTGCCCCATTCTCTTTCTCCTTTCCTCCTGCAACTCCAGTTTCTTTTATGTTAAACCACATATTGCTCACATATTTTCAAAGCTCTGTTCATTTTATGTCAATTCTTTTTCTCTCTATTCTTGATATTGATACTTTCTATGAATTCATCTTCAAATATATTTACTTTTTTTCTTGTCACCTTCAATGTGCAGTTATTGTACATTGTAGTTATTGTTTATTTAGGCTCTAGAATATCCTTTTCATTTAGTTTCTATTTCTCTGTACAAATTTTTTTATCACTTCATTAATTATACATATATCTCCTTTTATGGTCCTAAAAATATTTAAAGTTCTTTTCTGCTAATTGCAAAATCTAAGTTATTACAAAATCAATTTACATTTGTTACTTTTTTCTTGAGTAAGGGTCATATTTTGTTTCTTCACATTAATTTTTTTCGTACACTAGATATCATGGATAATAAGTTATAGAAACTAGATATTGCTATGTTGCTGTGAAAAGTGATATTTTTCTTCTAGAACTAGATAACTTGGCTGGATTCAACTCCGAATTCTGTCCTCTTACAGAAATCATCATCTGATACTTCTGCATAGTTCTTTCAACTTTCAGATGCTGTCTTTTTGCTGGACCCCATAGGATTTTCCCCAAGCATGCCAACTAGTTTAGCCTGTTTAGCTACCAGCTAAGGATTTTAGTGGAGTTTGTATGCAAATTTGCAGGCTGAACAACTTTGTGTCTCTTCCTTTCAGAATTTCACCCTAATTTCTGGCTATTTCTCTAGTCTCAAATTCTATTCTCTGATGCCTCAAGACAGTAAGACAGTGGTTTTCAGCCTTCAGAGCCCTGGGTAGCTTTGGGCACACACTCAAGCAGAGAGTTTCAAAATAGCAAATCTCACCTGTTATTCATCATCTTTCAAGGGTAACGACCTCTAAAGTTTTTACCAGCTTTTAATCATTATCTGCTGCCTTCAAGTTGCTTGGTAGGTATATCTATACATCTGTATGTGGATATAGATACATAGATAAATATATATCTATATGTAGATATAGATAGATAGATCTATATATAGATACAGAAATACATATACATATATTATTTCTAGATTTTGTAATTCTTATATGTGAGAGGGTTATTCTAACCAAATTACTTCACTATTATTTAAAGCAGTAATCACAAAATATACTACCAATAACCATCATTTTTTTGAAATCAAGAAACAAGTCTCTTTCAACTTGATATTCCCAAGGCCAAAGATGTTTCCAGCCATATATTAGTTGATTATTAGATGTTTATTGAGTTGGATTTTTTTGTTTTGACTTCTAAGTTCATAGTTATTTGTTCAAATGTGTAATAAGCCATTATAAATAATTATACACACACTGTTTGACATGAATAAGATTTTCAAGAAGAAATAACAAGAGAAACAGCACTGTGCTTGACTCTCTGGAAAGTTAAAAAAAGTAGACAGATTTTGGGTCTCAGAAGGCACATAGTAACTTAGGAGACACATATTTTACAGCAGGAAATTCCCCCAAAGTGCATTGACATAAAATGAATAGAGCTTCTCTTTCTAAGCAGAGAAGGGAAAAAAAGGAAGAAAATCTCTCTTCTGTTAAGATTCTATTATCTGTCAGAGTAACAATGTACGAAAATCCAATGAGCCTTGACTTTCAAAACTGCACCCTGAGTCTCCTCACTCTGTTTATAACGTAACACAATAAATCCGGGCTGACCAAGCCTTTGAAAAAAATTCCAGCCATACCCTCAGGGTATGAATCAATAGATTCTCCTTTAAGATCAGGTTTATCTATGCTAAAATGATAATGTCAGTGTTAATCCAAGTCATAATCACTTGGAGTTAGAAACACACACACACACACACACACACACACACACACACACACACAGACTTAACAACCCACGCTCAAACATGGTCATTTCCTCTAGTTGGAGTGAAGGTATTTGCTGTTCATGGGGAACAGCATAACTCCTAGCCATAAAATAAAAACAGTCTAGTATTTTTAGTTGAGAGGAGTTATTTATTATAACTTCCTAAGCATGATACACAGAAGAATAAAACATTGAAACAGTATGGCCTTCAAGGTAATGTTTTTGTTTTACATAGGCTGTTAAGAACACAATCAGTTTTATCATCAGTAGGCTTTTTTTCTATTTCTGTGGAGAAAAATAACCTCCCACAGGCTATTAAGCACATTTAATTGAAGAGATTCGGATTGTATTGCTTATACTTACGGGGTATCACTTGGAACTTTTGACGAAGCTTCATTCTTCTAACATTATCACAGAATCCTGGCTTATGATGAGAACAGAGATGCTAATCAAGAGGACTTACTTAGTAATTATATTTTTATTTAAAATTTTAAATGTGAGCATTGTTATTTTGGGAAACACCCCAATCATAATTTCTCCACATGTGTTTAGCTAAAGCAGTTCGATTAACTCTTTGTTATCTGAGCAACCTAGATTTGTTGCCCTTTTTGCAGTATGGTTTCGTGGGTAGAAATATTTTAGAAATATTAAACACAATGTTTAATGCTGTAATGGTCAAGCGTGTACACACACACACACACACACACACACACACACCATTGGTTCTGTTTCTCAGGATAACCCTGACTTATTAAAATATAGATATAGATAGATATAGATATAGATATAGATAGATATAGATATAGATATAGATATAGATTAGATATAGATATAGATGAGATAGAGATAGAGATAGAGATAGAGATAGAGATTGAGATAGAGATGATAGAGATAGAGATATGTATCTATATATATGGAAAACCTGTAAACATCTTGATAACTCCTTGAATTATAGTCTTCTTTCAATTCAGCTCAACAAATATGTATAGTTTGCTTATGAACCAAATAATGGAACCCTGTGCTAGGCACCTGTAGAGATACAAAGATTAATATATAATTCCCTTACCTCAGGGGGCTCACCATCTAGAGGGAAAAAGAAAAATGAATCCACAACATTTTTTAATGCAAGAAGAACCATGGTAAATTTTTAACCAAGTTTCAAAGCAAAAGCCATAGAATGACAGAGGTGAGAATAATTAATTTTCACCAGGGTAATAGAAGATATGGCAGTTTATGTGAGCAGGAATTCAATATATTATACAACTCAATACACTAAAATTTATTTTTGCTTCAGTGCTTAGAATGAAATGAAATGAAATGTTATATAATGTACTCAAAAGACAATATTGAGCTGATCTTGGTGGAACTGAACTATGTCTTAGAGATGAAGTTATATAGCACCAAAATGCATTTCCTTCTCCTGGTCACACAACCAGTCTATATTTCTCAGTTTTCTTCTTTAGATGGAATAGCTGAGTAACTGAGTTCCAAACAATAGAATATAGGCAAAAGAGAAATACATTTTTTCTAGACTTAGCCCCCAAACTCCTTGCAGGCAATACTACTCGCTCTTTTCTCTCTTTTGTTAGCCATATTCAAGAAATCCAGTGGTGATTCTGGGGTCACTGGGAAGTAAGGGGGTCACTCAAAGACAGAGCCAGTATACTAAATGATTGTGTGGACAAGAGCCCTTTTCTTGCCAACATACATTGGACTGTAACATGAACATGAAATAAACCTTAAATCATTGCAATTTTTGGATTATTAAAGAACTTACCCTACTTCCATTAACAGAGAAATTGGTACTTTGACATGCAATAATTTCATAACAATACTTAGATTACGTGGTGTTCGTTTAGCAATGGGATGGGGTAGGAATTTGCCTCATTTCAGAGGCAAGAAACACATATTATACAATGGCATAACATTAACAAGAAGTTAGAGTGGGAAAACTGACAGAATTAAAGGAAGAAGCAGTGAGACCCACAATCATAGTTAAATTTTAAACTCTTCTCTCAGTAATTAAAAAAACAAATAGACAAAAATCAGAAAAAATATAAAATATCTAAACACTTTCAAACAACTAGAAGTAATTGAGATTTATAAAACATTATACCCCCAAAACTTAAGAATATTCTTTTCAAGCAAACAAAAATGTTCACAAAGACCATATACTGGGCTATAAAACAAATCTCAAAAAGTTTTCAAAGAATTAAAATCATCCAGAATATATTCTCGAATCATTATTAAATTATAAGTCAAAACCTATAAAATATCTAGAAAATCCTCAAATATTTATAAATTAAGCAATATCCTTCTAAATATCCATTGATCAAAGAGGAAATTAGAAAATATTTCAACCTGAATCACGAAAGCACAGTGTATTAAAATTTTGAGAATGCAGCTAAAGACTTTGCAGGAAAATTTTCACCTTTAATTGCCTATATTAGAAAAGAGAAAAGTTTAAGATGAATTATCTAAACTTATATCTCAAGAAGAAAAAAGTATGACTTTGACACAAAGAAAATAGAAAGAAGGAAATAATAAAGATAACAGGATCACACAAGTTGGTTCTCTGAAAAAGATTAATAAAACTAATAAATTCTAAGAAAGAGAAAAAAAGAAGAAAATATAAATTATCAAAATGACCAATAAATTATAGATTGTAAACATAGATCCTACAGTTATTAAAAAAAAATAAGGGTGTAATACGACCAACTATGTGACAGTAGATGGAAGAATTTAGATAAAATGAAAACATTTCTTTGAAAAATTCAACTTACCAAAACTGACACAAGAAAAAATTAAAAGTGTGAATGCTCATTATACTTTTTTTAAAAAGAATTTGTAATTTAAATATTTTCACAAAAGAATCTTCATGTTCAGGCCGCTTTACTGGTGAGTGCTGTCAAATATTCTAGAACTACTAATCTCACATAAACCTTTGCAGGCAATATAAAAGGAGAGAACACTTCCCATTTCATTTTATGAGACCAGTAAAACCATGATATCAAAACATAACAAAAATACTTTTTTTAAAAAAATTACAGCCCACTATCCTGTATATATATTGGGAAATATTAAGAAAGTGGATCCAGCATTACAGAAAAAGGATAAACATTATTGCCAAGTGTATTAATCAAAGTTCCTCAGAGAAACTGAACCAATAGTATGATCATGTGTGTATTATACATTAAACATTAAAATGTCAAAACACATTAAAAGAAACATTTCTAAAAATGCATTGTTTTCAGGAAGAGTTCATATTGGAAATTATACAGAGCTGAACCCAAATAAAATCACTAAATATCAAACTTATGAGATATAGCTGAAGCAATGATAAAAGGGACACACATAGCATTAAATGCGTACATTAAGAAGAAGAAAAGCCGAAAATAAATAAACTAAGCATCCTACTCAATAAAAAAGATTTTAAAAATTCAGTAGAATTGTAGTATAAAAGATCTATATGAGAAAACTATTGAAAGTTTTATATACTAACAATAAAATAGAAACCACAATATTTAAAAATACTATTCAAAAAAGCAAAAAAAATGTAAGACATGCTCATAATCAAGATATTAAAACTGTATAAATTTTTTGAAGCACAAAAAAAATTGCTTTACCATATATTAGGTAAGACATATATTGTTTTAAAATATGTATATTGTAATTTAAATAACCAGTGTGCTCTTTTCAGACAGCTACCTAGTTTAGTGAGCTGAGCAATGAAAATTTAAGTTTAAATATTTTATCCACCCAGAAGTCACCCCGAATCCCAAAATGAACTAAGTGGTTCTCTCTGTGCTCAAGCTGCACTTTTTCTTACTTTCATTTCTACATAGGTCCGATTCTTTTGAATATTTTCAGTTATGTGCTTACCTTCTACATTTGACCATGAGTTCTCTAAAGGGAAGAACTGTGTCATATTCCTCTTTATAAGCTCAGTGTGTATCAAAAGTACTCTATAAATGTTTATTTGTTGAGGATGTTACAAATCGTAGATGGTATAAACTCTAATGAAAAGAACAATGGGCTAGGAGTTAGAGAAGCTATGTTCTAGTCCCAAATCTACCATTAAATACCTGGGTGATTTTAAGATATCTATACATCTCTGAGCCCCAGCATCTTTATTCATAAGATGGAGGTGAGATTTCTTGACTCACCAACTTCAAGTGATGCTTAAAACAACTGTTAAATATAAAAGCAACTGAAATACATAGATACAATACATTATAGCAACCAAAGTTTCCTACAGTTTATAAGTTACATGAGCAAACAACTATGAAACATAGATAATACTCCCAAAATACTAGCTAGTCTAAACTTTTCTCAATTGCATTTGAGAAGGAAATTATTTATTTACATATATATTCCCATTCCTTATGCTCTTCTTACAAGGTGATGTTGACATAACTTCATAGGAAGTTTACCTTGAACTTGGGTGCACTGTTATAACTGCATTAACCAATAAAATGTGATGGAGACCCTGCATAACTTCCATAGGTCATAAAAATCCATATCTCTCAAGACACTTGCCCTTAAAATCTAGCCACCTTGTTGTGAACAAGCTGATGTCATATATTCATCCTAGCTAGTTTCTCAGCCCAAAGCTAGCATCAATTACTATGAGTAAATGAGCCATCACATGATTCCAGTCTCCAGTCTTCAAATATTCCATCTGAGGCCAGACACTATGGAACAAAGATATTCCCACTGAACTCCATCTAAAGTCCTGACCAAAAGAAAGCATTAGAGATAATAAATTGTTATTATTTTTTCAGGAACTTAGTTTTGGGTAGTTATACAACAAAAGATCACTAACACAACTTGATTTCCACGAATACTTTAAAACATTTCATAAGATACAGCAGCTTCTGCTTCTTCTCCTATTTGCATGTGTGATATCTTTAACAGAATTTATAAGGCAGAGCTGACAGACCTCAGTAGAGAAGATACCTAAGATAGAAATTATAATTTCTAAAGAATGCTTGCAATTGGATTTTCTGAATTGGGCAGGAATAGGAAAGAGAAAAACAAGCTAAAGAGAAACTTTGTCATGGAAAATACCAAGCTGATAATATATCTTCAAGCCTGCCTTCCCATGGCAACTTTTTGTTCGAGCATAAGCATGAAATATTTAGAATTGCTAGAACTCCACTAGGAAGGCTTTCATCCCTGCAAAAGAGTTTGTAGCCAGAAGCTGCCTGCTGGCACTGCATGCAGGGATGCACCGTTTGTTTAATGCCAGAGTTTACTCTTTGAATGACTGACATACTCTATCCCATCTCCAAAGGCTTCTTTGCCTTATGACTGACACCTCCCAGCAAAGAGGGGTTGTAATTGCCTCTTATTTAGAAACTGGAGGCTGCTGGAGGGTTTTTGCTTTGGAGTGCCACAGACCTTTCACTAGGCAAGCATCACAGACTTCGTGGGAAGAACATTTCAACTCAGCGGGAGAGATAAAGACAATGGAAATTTAAAAATTTGTGGGGTTGATGTGTTTCTGTCCAGTCTGCCAGTGTTGTCATTTCATTTTGCCCAGTTATAGGGACTTGTTTTAAATCTGTCACAACACATTTTATGACACGTTTATTTAAAAAAAAAATCCCTGGTATGTTCTTATCCCACCCACATGCCCCTCAGAGAATATCAAAAATGGAAAATCAGCAATGTCACATTCTGCCCAAGCTCAAGCTCTGCTGCTAACAAGAGAACCATGTACTCCTCGTTTCCAGGGAAGTGGAGGTGGAGTCACGTGGAGTATGTGACATAGTTTGAAATGGTCTGAGTTAAAAGAATTTGTCAATTTAGCTGGTTTTTCAGGTGAATGAAAAGTGTCACTAAGAGGCAGGAAAATTGAAGATTCTGTTTAATGAAAGAACAGATTTTCACAGAGCAAAACATTATATATGTAAAATGGTTTGACCTAGTCATGACAGAATGGACAATATTACAGATCAATGATTCTCAAACTTTCTACAAGAACTTTTTTTGTAGACCAGTGCCATATTATCAGAAGGTAAATATGTGGTATACATTAGGCACTCTGAAATATTGAAGATAGTTTGTAGATACCTATTGCTACTTCTGAGGAATCTTAAGATCATGAAAAATCCAGGTAAAAAGCAATCAATCTAGAAGAGTCCAGGGATATGTTCCTCCCATACATAGAAAAACTTCAAAGTTCCAACAAGTTAAGAGGCTCCTTTGATGAATCCTCTCAAGATCCCTGAAAATATGAAAACACCAAAGTTTCTTGAGCAAGTCAGTTGACACACCAAAATCCTTGTAGAAAACAAAAACAGAAATAGAGACAGAATACTTGCATTTAAGAAAACCCTAGCAATACAGTTGTTAAAAGCATACTCTATATACAGACAGCCTGTATTTAGCGAATGTATGCCTTTGCACAAGTTACATAATCTTAATTTCTCTGCAAAATGGGTATCACAGTAATTACCTGCATCTGGTCATTTAGGGAAACTTTAAGATGACATACAGAATACAGGTAAAGAACTCGTAACAGTGGATATAGTAAGAAGTAAATAAATGCTAAATGTCAATAAGCAGTAGTTTTGTAAAATCCCATCCCACATTCCACATAGGAACTAATTTTTACTAAACTCCTGTTTGGTAAAATTGTAAAACTCAGAAAAGCATTGTTTTCGGTCACACAGAAGTGAAACTGAGACTCATACTTAGGCAGTTGGCTATAGAAATTACATCTATATAGTGTAATATTTACACATGGGTTTTCATTTCGCTTAAACCTACATTGAATAACACTCTGAAGTATTCCTTTTACAATGAGGAAACTGAGGCCCAAAGGAATATGAAACTTGCTTAGGGCCACAGAGCAAAGATAAGGATGAAATAAGTCTTTCAACCTAGGTTTTTTCACCCTATCCTCTTTTTGCAGTCTCCCTTTCTAAGCCAGATTTAGTTTGTGCTGAATTGTCACCCTCACTTCTTTACTCATACTGTACTTTTTCCTCACCACCCTACCATCAAGAAATCTCAGCCACTATTAATGTCACCTTGTCTAAGGGCTTTCTCTTTGAAAAGTTGCTCTTCCTGTCATTAATCTCTCACTTTTTAAATCTTCTATTACATCCACTGTCCATAGCCTTATTATTCAAAGTGTGTTCCATCGACCAGCATCACCTGTGAGCTAGTTAGAAAAAGTAGAATGTCAGGCTCCACCTTGTACCTAATGACTAGAGTCCACATTTTAACTAGGCTTCTGGATGACACAGGCATTTTTATTTTTATGGGGGGCTTCTTAACAGCAGCATAATTGGCATTTCATGCCAGGTTCTTTGTATTAGGAAAGCCATCTTGTGTATTGTAGGATGTTGGCAGCATTCCTGGTCTTGACTCACTAGATGCCAGAGGCATACTCTCTCACACACAGTCTCCCCCTCTACTTCAACCCCCACCCCTCTCCATAATGACAACAAAATGTCTCCAGACATTGCCAAATATCACCTGCAGAGGGTGCAAATCAACCCCAGTTGAGAATCACTGGTCTATATGAAACAATTCTGTCCTCAAGCATATGTTGTCTGTATTCTTTACTATAGTTTTAGAGTAGCAATTTTATGTCTTCAGTACTTGATTATAAATGCTCTATCTCCTTCTTCTACATCCCTTCTATTCAATACCATACTAGTTGCCTACAGTAGCCATCTTTATACTGTTTCCTTCTCCCCCTATTCTACTCACTTGTGACCTTTGAGTTAAACCTTCAAATAAATGACTTGCATACAAGCCATTGTATCAAGCTCTGCTTTCAAGGAGACTCAAGTTAAGTCACTCGTATATAATTGAGAAGAATGTAGATATTATGATCAATGAATCTATCTCAATTAACTGAGTAAGCAAAATATCATGAAAGAATCCATGCTCAAGGAGTTTGGAGAAACATGGTAGAATGAGAGATGTCCCCAGATCTCTCCCCTTGAAACAACAATAAGCTGAACATCTAAAACTCAACAACAAAAAAAATCACCTAAACTGCACACCAGCATGTCTGAGTGTGGGATCTGCACATAAAAGCTACCACAGGTCAGAACTCCAGGTGTCAGGCTGTGGACTAGGAGAAGTAAAGTGGCTGCCTCTCACAGCCACCAGAGCTCACTGTGGGAGGAAGAGGAGGAGAAAAAGGGTGGCAAATTCCGTGAACAGCCCTGGCTGGGAGTGCTGTGAGCTACACATGGCCTGCAACAGAGCCCAGTCATCAGAGCAGAAAGCAGAGAAGCAGGATAACAGAAAAACAACAGTTGATTTTTACCAGCTAGCAGGTACAAAAACAAGGCTGAGCTGCAGCACCCAACCCCCAACCGAGAGTGCCTGTACCCCCATATTCTATGAGACTGAACACCATGGAATATCAGGGAAACTGAGCAAACACTACCGAAACTGTTGTTGACACTGATAGGGACTGAGACTGAAGGTAATGAGAGAAATTAAATGCCTATAAAAATAAAAGTATGACTAAAGCTTTATGTAAAGGAGGGATACAAGAGGCTTAGACACCAAATACTGGAAATCAAAAGAAAAGCACCTTCTTTGCAACAGGCTAAAGAGAGACCTTTATATAATAAATCTTCTTTCTGGGGGTGGGGGGAAGAGGAAGCAGAATACACTTCCATTAATGTCCAGGTAGGGAAATAGTCCATTAAACACTGTGAACAACAAAGGTGACAAGGCATCTCACAAAGAAAGAAAAAATCTCCAGAAAATAAGCTTATAGACATAGAAATATGCAACTTAAATGACAGAGAATTTAGGATGGTACTTCTAAAAACACTCAGTGAGATCCGAAACAAGTCATATCAACAATTTCAGGAACTGAAAAAACAACTAGATGATGAGCAGAATGAGTTTTTAGCAAAGAGATTGAAGCCATCAAAAAGAACAGAATAGATCTTTTGGAGATAAAAAACATACTACAGGAGTTGAAAAATGAAATAGCAAACTTGAAAAATAGAGTCAACCAAATAGAGGAAAAGGGTCAATGATATTTAAGACAGAAATCTAGAAATAAATCAGAAGAAAGAAGAGAGAAACTGAAGAATGAAAAATAATGTAAGAGAAGTTCAAATCACATCCTTAAATGGCACATTAGACCAACAGGACATAATTGACATTTACAAAGTCTTCCATTCCAGAACAACTGCTTATACATTCTTCTCTAGTGTACATGGAACATTCTCAAGAATCAACCATATACTAGAACACAGAGATAGCCTCAACAAATATAAGGGGGTTGAAATCATACAAACCATATGCTCTGATCATAATGCTTTGAAACTAGAGATCAACTACAAAAAGGAAGCAGGAAGAATCACAAATACATGGAGATTAAACAACATGCTACTGAAGAATAACTAGGTCAGGGAAGAAATAAAAAGAGAGATCAAGAATTACATAGAAACGAATGATAACGATAGTACCACATACCAAAACTTTGGGACACGGCAAAATCGGTCATTAGAAGAAAGTTCATATCATTACAGTTCTATCTCCAAAAACAAGAACAAGACCGAATAAACAACCTAACGCTTCATCTGAACAACTAGAAAAAGAAGAACAAACGAAGCCTAAAGTCAGCAGAGGAAAGAAATAATCTAAATTAGAGCCGAAATAAATGAAATTGAAGACGACAAAAAAAAAAAATAGAAAAAATAAATGCAACGAAGAGCTGGTTCTTTGAGAAGGTTAATAAAATTGACAAACTCCTGGCTAGACTCACTAAAGAAAAAAGAGAAAGGACACGAATAAACAAAATCAGGGATGAACGGGGAAATTACAGCTAACATTGCAGAAATACAAAGGATCATGCAAGAATACTATGAACAAGTATATAATACCAAATTTAATAATGTAGAAGAAATGGACCAGTACTTAGAAAAATACAATCTTCCTAGACTGAATCAAGAAGAACTGAAAAATCTAAATAGATCGATCAGCAGTATGGAAATTGACACTATCATCAAAAATCTACCAAAAAGTAAAAGTCCAGGACCAGAAGACGTCACCAGGGAATTCTACCAAGCATTCAAAGAAGATTTAATACCTATTCTCCTCGAAATCTTCCAAAAATCGAAGAGGAGGCGATACTTCCCAACTCCTTTTATGAAGCCAATATTACCCTGATACCAAAACCTGGTAAAGATAACACAAAAAAGGAAGACTACAGACCAATATCTTGCATGAACACAGATGCAAAAATCCTAAACAAGATAGTAGCAAACCAAGTACAGCAACATATTAAAAAGATTGTACACCACAATCAGGTGGGCTTCATCCCAGAGGCACAGGGATGGTTCAGCATATGCCAATCGATTCATGTGATACACCACATAAACAAATTAAAACATAAGAATCATATGATCATATCACTAGATGCAGAAAAAGCCTTCGACAAGATACAATAGCCATTTATGATCAAAACACTTCACAAAATTGGTATAGAAGGAAAGTACCTTAATATAATAAAGGCCATATATGACAAACCCTCAGCCAACGTTATACTTCATGGTGAAAAACTAAAAATCTTCTCTCTAAGATCAGGAACAAGGCAAGTCTGTCCACTATCACCACTGTTATTCAATATAACATTGAAGATCCTAGAGAGTGCAATCAGGCAAGAAAGATATAAAAGACATCCAAATAGGAAATGAAGAAGTCAAACTGTCACTACTTGTAGATGACATGATTCTCTATATAGAAAACACTAAAGACTCCACAAGAGCACTACTAGAAATATTAAGCAAATACAGTAACTTTCTGGATACAAAATCAATGTTCAAAAATCCATAGCATTCCTATACTCTAATAACTCTAATAAATGTCAGAAAAAGAAGTGGAAAAAATAATTCCTTTTGTAATTGCAACAAAAAGAATAAAATACCTAAGAATAAATATAACAAAATATGTGAAGAACCTATATAATGAAAACTATAATACCCCATTAAAGAAATCAAAGAAGATACAAAAAAAATGGAAAGATATTCCATGTTCTTGGATTGAAAGAATCAACATAGTTAAAATGACCGTATTACCTAAAGCATTATACAGATTTAATTCGATCCCTATCAAAATCCCATCAGTATTTTTTAAAGAAATGGAATAAAAAATCATCAGATTTGTATGGAAGCTCAGAAGATTCTGAATTGCCAAAGCCATGAGAAAAAAGCACGAGGCTGGAGGCATCACTCTGCCCGACTTTAAATTATACTACAAAGCTACAGTAATCAAAATGGCACGGTATTGACAGAAAAACAGACACATGGACCAGTGGAACAAAATCAAAAGTCCAAAAGTAAACCCATATTTATATGGGCAAATAATTTTCAACAAAGAAGCCAAAAACATATAGTGGAGAAAAGAAAGCCTCTTCAAGAAATGGTGCTGGGAAAACTGGAAGGCCACCTAAAAAAGAATGAAACTAGACTGTTGTCTATTACCACACAACAAAATTAACTCAAAATGGATTAAGGAACTGAATATAAGACCTGAAACAATAAAATGCATAGAAGAAAACATAGGAACTAAACTTAAAGAGGATTTTATGAATTTGACCTCAAAAGCAAGGGAAGTAAAAGCAAAAATTAATGAATGGGACTACATCAAACTAAAAAGCATCTGCTCAGCAAAAGAAATTGTCAACAAGGTAAAGAGACAATCATCCAAATGGGAAAATATATTTGCAAGCAACACCTTCAATAAGGGCCTAATATCCAAAATATACAAAGAACTCATACGACTCAATCACAAAAAAAAAAAAGATCCAATCAAAAAATAGGCAGAATACCTGATTAGACATTTCTCCCTAGAAGACATACAAAGCCAACAAATATTTGAAAAGATGCTCAATATCGCTCGCTATTAGGAAAATGCAAACCAAAACCACAATGAGATACCATCTCACACCTTTTAGAATGGCTATAATCAACAGGACAAGTAACAACAAATGTTGGAAAGGACACAAAGGAAAAAGACCCCTCATATACTGCTGTAGAACTGCAAATTGGTACAGGCACTATGGAAAACAGTATGGAGGTTCCTCAAGAAACTAAGAATTGATCTACTATATGATCCAGCAGTCCCTCTACTGGGTATTTACCCCAAAGATTTGAAAACTCATATTGAAAAGATATTTGCACAGCAATGTTCATAGCAACATTATTCACAGTGGCCAGGACATGGAAACA
The DNA here is from genome assembly GCF_902729225.1 of Pteropus medius. Taxonomy (NCBI): domain Eukaryota; kingdom Metazoa; phylum Chordata; class Mammalia; order Chiroptera; family Pteropodidae; genus Pteropus; species Pteropus medius. The sequence continues at coordinate 4,774,129 of NW_024349222.1, read as the reverse complement.
ACCAAGTGTCCTACAATGGATGATTGACTAAAGAAACTGTGGTACATATATACAATGGAAATTTACTCAGCCATAAGAAGAGATGAAATTCTGCCATTTGCGACAACCTGGACCTCAAGATAATCATGCTAAGTAAAATAAGCCAGACAGAAAAAGTTGAAAATCACATGATATCACTTATATATGGGATATAAACCTAAAACCAACAAATGAACAGGACAAACAGAGACTCATGGACATGGACTATAGACTAGTGGTTACCAGGGGTAGCGGGGAGAAGGGATGTAGATGGGGTAAACGGGGTCAAATATGTGGTAACAGAAAGAAATCTAACTATGCGAGGAGAACACATAATAAATATATATATGCCTTACTGTTAAAGTGTGCAGCTAAAACTTATTGGATTTCATTAATCAATGTCACCCTAAATTTTTTTTTAATTAAAAGAAAAAGAATACGACAACAAAAAAAAAGAACCCATGCTCACTGAAGAAAGAGGTAGCACATTAGACATGTCTGTTTCTCCATCAACCATGAAAATAACTAGCATGTGAATTGATCGATAAATACCTAACCAAATTGAAAAAAAATCTTTTAACTTTTATCTCCTTCTGCTTAAATAATACTTCTCTTATCATTGCTACTTCAATTTTATAGGCCGATAGTTAGGGAAGAACACTGTTTTAAGAACTTTCTTTGAGATCGAGATAGTCGATTACTTCCTTGCCATTAGAAATGAAAAAGCCAGCAAGGGCATGAGAAATTTCTTAAGTTAGGCACATGAAAGAAATTTTGTCTGGGGTTTCCCAAGCCATGATTTTCATGGCCTTTTCCTTTTCAGGGAAAAGATCGAAGGAAGATAAATTTCTGAATTAATTTTCCCGTGAATATTTCAGATGTGACAATAAAAATGTTCCCTAGTGTTTCTGTAATTCATCCCAAGACTTGTCTTACTGTGTTTATTTGTCTGTCATAACCAAAATTGTTCTGTTTTAATTATTAGAACTCTTATAATGAAAAAAAGCAAAGTCCTTAATATTCTGGCTTTAGAATATCCACACGGTTAACATGAAAAGAGGAATAGCAAGGAAAATCATGACATAGAAATCATGTCATAGCTATAAGCCTGTGACTTAACCTATTAGCAATAGAATTCTAACAAATACTTTCTTACATTTTGCTTACTATTGCTCCCCAACAAGAAAATTTATTAAACTAATTGGGATAAACATAAAAAAAAGCTTCAAATAATATTCCTATTGTTGGTTAATATTGTTCATTGGGATAACTGTTGTTCTTATATTAAGATATTTCTTGGAGGAGAGAGGTTTTAGGAGAGGTACAATGATAAGCTACTTTAGTACCACCAATGTAATGTTGGTACAAGATGATGAGGCAGCTGACAAACATTGATTCCATTTAAAAGAATGACTTCAGCCATTTCCCCCACTGCATTTTATCCACGGAAGTGTTCTGTCACAGCTGTCAAGATTCCCTTACCTTAGCAGGTAACTGATCAGAGTAATCTGTGAAAACTGACTTTAAACTAAGCTCAGTGGGGCTGTATCTCAGGAAAGTTTCTTGGGAGATGTAAGGTTAAACTGATGGATCACTTGAACTACAGCATGATGGTGTTCAATATCATTATTAACAACCCAAGGACAGTGAAGGAGGCTAGACAGTGGGAAGGCAAAGTATGCCAATAGTTAAAGACCAGATCCAAACCAAGAAGTGTGGGGCCTCAGAAAGAATGCAAATCTGGATAATTCAGCAGAAAGTTCCAATTAAAAAAGTAGGCATAAATAACTCTCAATAGAAGGAGTGGTTTACACCAGCAAGCCATAATATTTGTCCATAATCTGGTTATAAGTTAATGGGGATGTTTCACTGGTCCCTGGCTAAAATTTAAAAAATGTTAAGTAAAGAATCCCATACATAGAGTTTTTCATAGAGGCAAGTCTATTCAATCCTTATTATGATTATATCTTTTTTACTTTTTTGGTTGGTTATATTAATGAAAATAAATAATACTCTTATATTCTCTCCTCGCTGGTATAACTAACTTGAAATTTTTTAATTTCAAGTGTCAAAATGATAAAGTTTTATTCTGCATGCTCGTTGCAGTTCTTGTAGTCATTCAGAAAAAGAAAAAAAAAAGGTTGATGACTATGTGACAGTCTTCAAATTTCTTTTAAAATTTTACAAATGCATGAAATCTCAGAGTATGGAAAGCATACTTTTTAAAAAATGTTATACATGTCAAGATTTTTAAGCCACAAGTTTAATTATATTCTTAAATTCGAATGGACCCTATGCTACCCAATACCCTCCAGCTCTTTCCTGACTTTTTTTTTCTTTCTAGACTAGTTCTTGAACTTTCCCTAAAGACAATAAGAACTATAGAGGTCAGGGGGCAGGAAAAACTGAAAAATTGTGACAAGGAGCATTGCTGTGGACATTTCTATCCCAAGTCTCTATTATTAGTGTATGTTAATGAACTTTACTGGATCAGGAAATAAGCATCCTGGCGGAGAATTCAATGACGATGTGAACTCATTAAGTAACAGAGGTCTGAAGAGCAAATAACAAGGCAAGAATAATGAGAAAGCAGTAGGAAGAAAAAGAACATGAGAACAGTACTTCTTAAATCAATAGATTCTCAGCTTAAGTACTTACTCTTTTCAGCTCTAACTGACTCAGCCAGAACAGATGCAGGTTAAATGAAAAAGTTTTTCCACAATGTGCCTAGTTTCCTTTCACGGAACTGGAAGCCTAAGTTAAAGCCTGTTGCAATCTGGATGTCTAGCTCAAGGTTCTCGTACCAAAGTGTAAGAGTGATTGCTTGAGCATTACCAGCCTACATTTCTCTCCTTCTCCATTTTTCCCTGTTACTCCTGTTCTTTAATAAAAAAAATAAATGTTGCTATGCTATTATATATTTTTTTGTGTTACCATTGGGTGCTGAATTTTTGTATGTTCATGACAAGACATTAACATTTTTAGAGTTCCAAATACAGACCAAGCAGTGTTTGAGGGAACTTTGAAAGGTATTATCCTCATTTTAAAGACAGGAAATAAAAATCTTTAAATGTTATTTAAATTGACACTAGGCAAATAACACAGCATGGATTTAATTGAATGAGGAAATTCATGAAAGTGTTGCATTGGATCACTTAGATAAAATAGTTCCTGGTAATCTCTCAAGCTGTATGAAGCACTGGAAGCTGATGTGCCCATTTGAGGCACCAGTATTTTTTACTACAGTATTCTATGCTTTCTCAGTCACTCTTGCTCTCTTTCTCATTTGGAGATCCACTCAATCCAAATAATAAACTATTATAACACAGAGAAGTTCCTCTTAACTCAAATATTTACAAGGATGTCAAAAAGAATGAGAATACATAAAATACTACTCTGGAGAGAACACAATATGCATGGTTACCATTGTTAGTATTAGTAAGGTAATCTGTAACAAATTACAAATCGAATATAATATAGTTTTTACATTAACTTCTGTATTAGTTAGGAACTCTTTCAGCTGCTATAATAAAGAGATCAAAAATGAAGCCAGCTTAAAGAAAACAAGTTTATTTCTCTCTCACTTAAAATATAGGTAGATAGACTTCTATCTCGTTGAACTGCCATCCTAAACATCTCCATCTCGTGGTGCAACATGGCTGCTCCAACTTCCATTATCACATATTCATTCTAGTCTGGGAAGGGAAAGTCAAGCCCCTTTCTTTTTAAGCACAAAAGGAAACTTGCATGTAACACTTCTAGTAATAACCCATTGGCCAGATTTTAGTTACATGGTCACGTATACCTTCCAAGAAGTCTAGGAAATGCAGTTTTTAATCAGGTGACTGTATGCACAACTATTATTCTATTATTAAGGAAAACTGGATATTATGTTGCAATTGTCAATTCTGCCACACTGAACAAAATAATGGTGAAATCCTCAGTCGGTATTGTTAAGAGAATTGTTTCTAGTTTAATCCAATTGGTATTCTGCTGTGCCATTGTTTTAAGACTTAGGCATTAATATTTTTCCATTTGCTGGTCACATAAAATATTCTTCCTTTGTCAGGTTAAGATTGTCTTTAAACTATTATCTGTGTTATCATGGAAAATTATAGAGGGATGTCCTTTCTTTACTTCATATCGCTGCTGTGCTTTCTCTGTGTTCTGTACTCTAAGAATTTCTGTTGCCCTTCAGGAAGAGAACATGTTAGTAGCTTTGCAAAGAAGTGAAATATACGTATGGGATCTGACATAAGAGGACTTACATTTTTGTATAAAAATCACAAGGGTTGTAATACCCTCTGGTACTATTATTAACCAGTCCTTCTGAATGTAATTGTCAAACAGTTCGACTGTCTGGTGTGGAATAAAAGCACTATTTTTAAATTATTGCACATACTATAGGAATATAGGAAGCAGATTAATTTACTGTATGTTTCCTCACTTCATAATGTTAGAGAAAGAGCCCAGGACTAGAATAAGAGGATCAAAGATCTAATTTGACTCTGCCCTAAAAGACTGTGTGACCTGTAAAAAATCACTTAACTTCTCTGCAAATCAGTTTCCTCTTTTATCAGACACAGAAAATATCAGATGTTCTACCTGCTTTGTAGAGTTTTTATGAAACCTAAGAACATTTTGCAGAATCACTCACCAATTAATAATTTGACAGAGTAATCATTGCCAAGAAGGAAAACATCTGGCCATTGCTGTGACTAGCAACAAAAATGGTAGGGTATGAACACTTCATAGTCACTCATGCCAACAGGTCAGAAAATAGGTGAGATTAGAACGTGGTAAGAAGACATGCAGAAAATATGCATTCTGTGTTTTTAAATAAACTTTATTTTTAGAGAAATTTTAGGTTCACAGTAAAATTGAGTGTAAACTACAATAAGTTAGCATGCACTACCTGTCTGCTCTCCCAACCTCACCCCAAGATGCACAATCTCCCCCACTATCAGCATACCACACCAGAGTGGTACATTTGTTACAATCAATGAACCTACACTGACACATCATTATTACCCATAGTCCATAGTTTACATTAGAGTTCATTCTTGGTGTTGTACATTCTGTATATTAGACAAATGTATAATGACATGTGTCCACCATTATAGTATCATTCAGAATAGTTTCACCACCCTAAAAGTTATCTGTGTTCAGCCTATTACTCACTCTCTCCCCTATTACCCCTGGTAACCACTGATCTCTTTACTGTCTCCATAGTTTTGTCTTTTCAAGAATGTCTTAATAGTTGGAATTGTGTAGCCTTTTCAGATAGACTTTTTTTCACTAAGCAACATGCACATAAGTTTCCTCCAAATCTCATTGTGACTTGATAGCTCATTTCTTTTTAACATTAAATGGTATTCCATTGAATGGATGTAACACAGTTTATCCAGTTCATTTACCCACTGAAGGACATCTTGGTTGATTGCAAGTTTTGGCAACTATGAATAAAGCTGCTATAAGCATCTGCGTGCAGGTTCTCATGTGAACCTAAGTTTTCAACTGATCTGAGCATAGACCAAGGACTGTGAATCCTGGATCATATAGTAAGTATATGTTAGTTTTGTAAGAAACTAACAATCTGTCTTCCAAAGTGGCTATACTGTTTTATATTCCCACGAGCAATGAAAGAGAGTTCTTGTTCCACATATTCACCAGCATTTGATGTTTTCAGGGTTTTGGATTTTTTTCGCCATTCTAATAGGTGTGTAGTGGTATCTCATTGTTGTTTTAATTTGCAATTTTCTGAAGCATATGATGTTCAGCAGCTTTTCATATGCTTATTTATTATCTGTATATCTTTTTTGTTAAGGTGTATGTTCCGATCTTTTGCCTATTTTTTATTTTGATTGTTTATTTTCTTATTGTTGAGTTTTAAGAGTTATTTATATATTTTGGATAACAATCCTTTATCAGATATGATTTTTGAATATTTTCTCCCAGTCTGTAACTTGTCTTCTCATTTCCTTGACACCCTCTTTCAGAAAGTAGAAGTTTTACTTATAATGAAGTTCAACTTATTATTTCTTTAATGGATCATGCCTTTATTGTTCTACCTAAAAAGTCATCAATAAGCCCAAAGTCATCTAGATTTTCTCCAATGTTATCTTCTAGATATTTTAGAATTTTGCATTTTACATGTAGGCCTATGATCCATTTTCAGTTAATTTTTGAGGGTGTAAACTCTATGTCTACATTCTTTTTTTTTTTTGCATGTGAATATACCTCAGGCACAGCAGAACGGAAGAGATGAATAGGGCTAGGTATGAATTGAATGTGGCATGGAGCTTCCGTGCCTTCTTCAAGGTGCACCACCATCTCAGAACCTCAATGTGTTCACCAACCCAGAAGCTCCCTTCGACATTTTTTAACTGTTTTTAAACTGTCCATGTTTTCTTCCCAACCCCAACAGAATGTAGGCTCAAGAGGACAAGGACTTTTCCTATTTTGTTTACTGTATCTCCTGTGCCTGTCGCATATTTTAAAAATCAACAAATACTAGTTTAGCTAATTTTTAAAACTATTAAAGCAGCAATAGAAGATAACAGGTCAGGTTGAGAACAGCAATGCAAAACATAGATTTGTTTCTTAGACTATGATGAGGGTCAGTTATCACTTGAGAAAACAAGAGGATCTGTGGGAAAAAAGTTAAAATATTAGTATGCGACTATAAAATAAAGTAAAGAAGGCATAAAAAGAAGAAAAGAGGAAAACTTGGTATAACAAGTTCCTCAATAACACTATGAAGTAAATATTCTTATTTTATTCATTAGACAACTTTGGTTAAAGATGTTTGGTAACCTGTCTGATGCCTGGTGACATTAAGTAGATGAAGGACAAAGAAAAGAACTCTGACAAACAGCATAGAAGGCAATCAAGCAATCAAGAAAAATTACAACAAAAAGTAAAGAAATAGGCATAGAAAAGGTAGGAAAAAAATTGTAGATGAGAAAAAAATGGGAATTTTAACCTCAGTATGCATGAGTTAAACATCTCTGAAATAAAAGCACAAATGACAGTAACTTCAGGAGATGGTAGACTATGGTAATTCCTTAGAAATTAAAGGTTAGCATTTTAGAAAAAAGGAAGGGAAAAAATTGTTATATTATTATGTGTTCTTGGAGACACTTAGAGATGGAATGTAAATAGGTGACATGTAGACTGTTACATGAAAATGCCTATAAAATGTGCTTATACAAATGGGAGCATTCATTCTCCACCAGATAAAGCCTTTGAGTATTAGTTTAGTGGGGCAGTGACCCACCCCAGCAGTAGGTGTCACCCCTGTGTCCCCGAGGTCTTTGTGGTTTTGCTTCTGATAGTGACTCACTGTAGACAGGGCAAACTTTGGAGTAACACAGACATGGTGTTAATCTTGATCCTGATTTGTTTAACTTGCGTGCTTTTGGGCAAATGTCAGAATCTCACACAGAAGCTGTTTCCCCATCTGTAAAGCACCTTTCTCTCTAGATTCTTGCAGAACGAAATGAAATGGTGTATGCCAAGTTTTGTCATGTGCTCAATAAATGGTAGCTACTACTATTAACAGTCTTATGTTGGAACCACAAGGACTTAATTTTTTAAATGAAGAAACTGAGGGGAGAGATAGTTGTGTTTGAGGTGTGTCGATTTGTGAAATTAAAGGATCCTGGAAGACATAGACTTAAAAGTCATGTAAACCTAGTCATTCAGAGTACTCAAATGTCCCTCCAAAACAGTGGCATTGTTACTAAGTAGGCCTGAATGTTTCTTAAAAAGTGAAAGTGAAAACTTGGTTTAAATGGGAACCTGGACCAATCCCCATCCCCTGTCACCCCCATACACAAGCCTTTTCTTCTAACACCAGCCTGAGCACATTGATTGCAAATGAAAACTTCTATTAGAAAATTCCAGCTTCTCCCTGAGGCTCTGCTTAACTGCTTTAGGGGTTGCAAATATATTTTTCTACTAACTCTATAATCTAGCAGTTCACTGACATTTACAGTCTGAACTTTCTCATTTCCTCTCAGTCTTTGGGGGAGTAGGGATGTGCAGAAACATGCTGTTTGGTTTGAAATTTTGACAGTGAGGTGATATATATCAAATTTGATCTCTCTCCCCTCCTTGGATGTTTTTATACTTAGTTTACTTACAGCCCTGTGGGAGCTCAGTGAATAGATGGACTAAATTCTCTCCTACTTGCCACCCTTTTTAAAAGTCCCTTGCGCTGAGGTGCTTATGATGGAACATTAACTCTTGCAGGTTACCAGGGGATTATCTGGGGAACTAAGATCTTAAATACATTGAAGGGGAATATGGTTGTAGAAACTTCTACTCACTTTGAAAGGCAAAGTTTTCTTGTAAATATTGCTTTCTAAAAGAAGTCAACTTTTTTTTTTTTTATTACCACTACCATCATCTCATAATATGTTTCTGAGTAGTACATGATCTTCACAATTTTTTTGGATTTTGAGTTTCATCTTATTAAAGCACTATACACACAGCTTTCAGATTAATCTTAAATGTAACTATTGTTATGTATCTGCTCTCTGCCCAAGTAAATTCCTCCACGTGGCCTATAATATCTTCCAAAATTCAGTCTCAATTTATCTTTATGAGCTCAACTCCCACTAAAACTCTACAACAAGTCCTAAATCATTAAGCTAAAGGAGGTGGAAATGGTAGGGACACAGGATACAAGCAGAGAACACCACTTCTTTCCCACTAGTTCGCCATTAAATGTGCTACCAACAGTTCTTTTGTGAAATCTCAGGCAGGTCTCATAGTTCTCTGGTCATTTGCAGATAAAAGAACAGTCCTCTAGTTTCCTTTGATCCTAAGAACACTTTAGATTCTGGGAAACATGGTGGAGTGGGAGACGTCCTCAGATCTGTCCCCTTGAAACAATAAGCCGAACATCTAAAACTCAACAAAAAAACACCCAAACTATACACCAGCACGTCTGAGCATGAGATCTGCGCATAAGAGCTACCACAAGTCAGAACCCCAGGTGTCAGGCAATGGACTGGGAGAAATAAAGAAGCTGCCACTCACAGCCACTGGAGCTCCTTGCAGGAGGAAGGGGAGGGGAGAAGGAGCAGCAAGTTGCCTAAACAGCCCTGCTTGGGAAAACTGTGAGCTCCCCACGGCTAGCCGGCAGCAGGGCCCAGTCATCAGGGCAGAAAGCAGAGAAGCAAGATGGCAGAAAAACAACAGTTGATTTTTACCAGCCGTGGTTGCAAAACCAAGGCTGAGCTGCAGCCACTAACCCAGCGGGCCCCTCTCCTCATACCCTCCGAGACCAACATAGCGGAACCCCAGGGGAATCTCATCAAACACTGCCTGGACTGAAGCTATCTCTCGCAGCCTCCAGAGCTCCCTGCAGGAGGAGAGAGAGGGGAGAAGGTGTGACATCTTCCCTGAACAGCCTTGCCTGGAAGTGCTGTGAGTTCTACGCAGCGACAGCAGGGCCAAGTCATCAGGGCAGAAAGCAGAGAACTGTGACAGGACTGCAGAGAAACAACAGGTGATTTTTACGGGCTTCAGATGCAAAACTGAGGCTAAGCCGCAGCCCCCAATTCCCAAACCAGAGTGCCCTCCCCCCATATACTCTGAGACTATTCACAGCAGAGCCCCAGGGGGATCTGAGCAAATGCTGCCAAGACTTTCACTACAACTGACAGAGACTGAAACCGAAGATAGCGAGCATGATTAAATATCTACGAGAATATTTAAAAAGCATTATTTAGGCTTTATATAAAGCAGAGATACAAGAGGCTTAGACACCATGTACTGGAAACCAAAAGAAAAGCACTTTCTTTGAAGCAGGCTAAAGAGAGACCTTTATATAATAAATCTTCTTTCTGAAAAAACAACAGAATATACTTCCATTAATGCCCAGGCAGAGAAATAGTCCATTAAACACCATGAACAACCAAGATGACAAGCCATCTCAGAAAGAAAGAGAAAAATCTCCAGAAAATAAGCATACAGACATAGAAATATGCAACTTAAATGACAGAGAATTCAGGATAGTACTTCTGAAAACACTCAGGGAGTTCTGAAATGAGTCATATCAACAATTTCAGAAATTAATAAAACAACTAGATGAGCAGAGCAAGGAGATTGGAACTCTTAAGAACAAAATAGATCTTCTGGAGATAAAAAGAAAACACACTGCAAGAGTTAAAAAATGAAATAGCAAACTTGGGAAATAGAGTCGATCAACTAGAGGAAAGGATCAGTGATATCGAAAACAGAAATCTAGAAATAAATCAGAAGGAAGAAGAGAGAAACCAAAGAATGAAAAATAATGAAAGAGAAATACAAGAACTAGCTGATACCTTCAGGAGAGGAAACATAAGAATAATGGGCATTATCAAAGGTGAGGAAAAGGAGCAGGGACTAGAAAGCATTTTCAGACAAACAGTCGATGAGAATTTCCCAAATCTAAGAAAGAGGCCGGAGCTTGGAATTCAAGACGTCAACAGAACTCCTAATTATCTCAACCTAAAAAAGGCCTTCGCCAAGACACATTATGTTAAAGTTATCAAAAATCAATGACAAAGATAGAATTCTCAGCCAGCCAGGAAGAAGAAAACGGTAACTTATGAAGGAAAACCCATTAGATTCTTCTCGGATTCTCAGGGCAAATCTTACAAACCAGAAAGGAATGGAATCAAATATTTAAACTATTAAGTGAAAGGAACTACCAGCCTAGAATAATGTATCCAGCTAAGCTCTTCTTTAGATATGAAGGAGAAACTAAGACCTTTCCAGACATACAAAAACTTAGAGAATTCTCCACTACGAGGCCTGTACTACAGGACATATGGAAAGGGGTTAGCTCACCTAAAACAAAATGACTCCCCTTCCCCCCCAAAAAATACATTATTAGGAGTAAAGTGACTATCAGGCAAATAGAAGCAGAGGAGTGCAACTCTTACTAAGAACAGGGCATTATAAACTTAAATAATAAGAGAATTGCTATATCAATGTAGTAATGAACATTCAGCATACATAGAGATAACAATGACTGAAAAGGGGAAGATTCAAAGATCCAAATTCACAAAGGGGAATGAAGATAAGACACGCACAAAAGAAAAGGGACAACTGTATATATAAAGCTACCATTTGCATATTTGTAATAGTAACTATATGCCAAAGATTCAGAACTTAAGTATATAACATAAAACAAGAAGGACCAGAGGGAAAATCCACAAAAACCAACCAAAATAAAGAAAACAGAAACACAAGGACAAGGAAGCAATGGAAACACTGAGCTACCAGAAAGCAAAAGGTAAAATGGCTATAAGAAGACCTCGGATTTCAATAATCACCCTAAATGTAAATGGACTGAACTCACCAATAACATGGCAAAGAGTTGCAGAATGGACCAAAAAACATAACCCAACCATATGCTGCCTCCAGGAGACACATCTTAGCTCCAAAGACAAATATAGCCTCAAAGTGAAAGGGTGGAAAATGATATTCAAGCAAATGGCATTCAGAGAAAAGTGGGAGTAGTGGTACTAATATCAGATGAAATAGACTTCAAAATAGAAAAGTAAAGAAAGTATGAAGAGGAACACTTCATAATGCTAAAGGGAATCATGCACCAAGAAGACATAACACTTATTAATATCCATGCTACCAATCAAGGAGCCCCAAAATATGTAAAGCAATTACTAACTGAACGAAAGGGAAAAACAGACCAAAACACTATCACAGTAGGGAACCGAAATGCCCCACTCTCGGATATGGACAGATCATCCAAACAGAAAATCAATAAGGACATAACATCATTAAATGACACATTAGACCAACAGGACATAATTGACATTTACAAAGCCTTCCATTCCAAAACAACTGCTTATACATTCTTCTCTAGTGTACATGGAACATTCTCAAGAATCGACCATATACTAGAACACAGAGATAGCCTCAACAAATATAAGGGGGTTGAAATCATACAAACCATATTCTCTGATCATAATGCTTTGAAACTAGAGATCAACTACAAAAAGGAAGCAGGAAGAATCACAAATACATGGAGATTAAACAACATGCTACTGAAGAATAACTAGGTCAGGGAAGAAATAAAAAGAGAGATCAAGAATTACATAGAAACGAATGATAACGATAGTACCACATACCAAAACTTTGGGACACGGCAAAATCGGTCATTAGAAGAAAGTTCATATCATTACAGTTCTATCTCCAAAAACAAGAACAAGACCGAATAAACAACCTAACGCTTCATCTGAACAACTAGAAAAAGAAGAACAAACGAAGCCTAAAGTCAGCAGAGGAAAGAAATAATCTAAATTAGAGCCGAAATAAATGAAATTGAAGACGACAAAAAAAAAAAATAGAAAAAATAAATGCAACGAAGAGCTGGTTCTTTGAGAAGGTTAATAAAATTGACAAACTCCTGGCTAGACTCACTAAAGAAAAAAGAGAAAGGACACGAATAAACAAAATCAGGGATGAACGGGGAAATTACAGCTAACATTGCAGAAATACAAAGGATCATGCAAGAATACTATGAACAAGTATATAATACCAAATTTAATAATGTAGAAGAAATGGACCAGTACTTAGAAAAATACAATCTTCCTAGACTGAATCAAGAAGAACTGAAAAATCTAAATAGATCGATCAGCAGTATGGAAATTGACACTATCATCAAAAATCTACCAAAAAGTAAAAGTCCAGGACCAGAAGACGTCACCAGGGAATTCTACCAAGCATTCAAAGAAGATTTAATACCTATTCTCCTCGAAATCTTCCAAAAATCGAAGAGGAGGCGATACTTCCCAACTCCTTTTATGAAGCCAATATTACCCTGATACCAAAACCTGGTAAAGATAACACAAAAAAGGAAGACTACAGACCAATATCTTGCATGAACACAGATGCAAAAATCCTAAACAAGATAGTAGCAAACCAAGTACAGCAACATATTAAAAAGATTGTACACCACAATCAGGTGGGCTTCATCCCAGAGGCACAGGGATGGTTCAGCATATGCCAATCGATTCATGTGATACACCACATAAACAAATTAAAACATAAGAATCATATGATCATATCACTAGATGCAGAAAAAGCCTTCGACAAGATACAATAGCCATTTATGATCAAAACACTTCACAAAATTGGTATAGAAGGAAAGTACCTTAATATAATAAAGGCCATATATGACAAACCCTCAGCCAACGTTATACTTCATGGTGAAAAACTAAAAATCTTCTCTCTAAGATCAGGAACAAGGCAAGTCTGTCCACTATCACCACTGTTATTCAATATAACATTGAAGATCCTAGAGAGTGCAATCAGGCAAGAAAGATATAAAAGACATCCAAATAGGAAATGAAGAAGTCAAACTGTCACTACTTGTAGATGACATGATTCTCTATATAGAAAACACTAAAGACTCCACAAGAGCACTACTAGAAATATTAAGCAAATACAGTAACTTTCTGGATACAAAATCAATGTTCAAAAATCCATAGCATTCCTATACTCTAATAACTCTAATAAATGTCAGAAAAAGAAGTGGAAAAAATAATTCCTTTTGTAATTGCACCAAAAAGAATAAAATACCTAAGAATAAATATAATAAAACATGTGAAGAACCTATATAATGAAAACTATAAGACCCCATTAAAGAAATTAAAGACCCCATTAAAGAAATCGAAGAAGATACAAAAAAATGGAAAGATATTCCATGTTCTTGGATTGGAAGAATCAACATAGTTAAAATGACCATATTACCTAAAGCAGTATACAGATTTAATGCAATCCCCATCAAAATCCTATTGGCATTTTTTACAGAAATGGAACAAAAATCATCAGATTTGTATGGAAGCTCAGAAGATTCTGAACTGCCAAAGCCATTTTGAGAAAAAAGAATGAGGCTGGAGGCGTTACTCTGCTCAACTTCGAATTATACTACATAGTGACAGTAATCAAAACAGAATGGTATTGGCAGGAAAACAGATACACCAACCAGTGGAACAGAATCAAGAGTCCAAAAGTAAACACATATTTATATGGGCAAATAATTTTCAACAAAAAAGCAAAAAACATATAGTGGAGAAAGGAAAGCCTCTTCAAGAAATGGTGCGGGGATAACTGGAAGGCCACCTAAAAATGAATGAAGCTAGACTGTTAACTATCACCACACACCAAAATTAACTCAAAATGGATCAAGGACCTGAATATAAGACCTGAAACAATAAAATGCATAGAAGGAAACATAGGAGCTATACTCAAGGACATTGGACTTAAAGAAGGTTTTATGAATTTGACCTCAAAGGCAAGAGAAATAAAAGCTAAAATAAATGAATGGGACTATATCAAACTAAAAAGTTTCTGCTCAGCAAAAGAAATTGTCAACAGGATAAAGAGATAACCATCTAATGGGAAAATATATTTGCAAGCAATGCCTTCAATAAAGGCCTAATATCCAAATATACAAAGAACTTGTACAACTCAATTACAACAACAACAACAAAAAAAATGATCCAATCGAAAAATGGACAGAGGACCTGAATAGACACTTCTCCCTAGAAGACATACAAATGGCCAAGAAATATATGAAAAAATGCTCAACATCGCTAGCTATTAGGGAAATGCAAACCAAAACCACAATGAGATACCATCTCACACCTGTTAGAATGGCTATAATCAACAGGACAAGTAATAACAAATGCTGGAGAGGATGCGAAGGATAGAAATCCTCGTGCACTGCTGGTGGGACTGCAAACTGGTACAGCCACTATGGAAAACAGTATGGAGGTTCCCCAGAAAACTAAGAATTAGTCTACCATATGATCCAGCAATCCTTTTACTGGGGATTTATCCCAAAGATTTGAGGTAAAAAAGTTATTTGCACAGCATTGTTCATAACAGCATTATTCTCAGTGGCTAGGACATGGAAGCAACCAAAGTGTTCTATGTTAGATGATACATATATCATCTATGTTAGATGATACATGGTACATATATACAATGGAATATTACTCAGCCATAAGAAGAGATGAAATACTGCCATTTGCAAAAACATGGATGGACCTTGAAATAATCATACGAAGAGAAATAAGCCAGACAGAAAAGATTGAAAATCACACGATATTACTTATATGTGGGATATAAACCTAAAAGCAACAAATGAACAGGACAGACAATCAGAGACTCACGGACATGAATAATGGAGTAGTGATTACCAGAGGGTAGCAGAGGAGGGGGGAGGTAAGTGGGGTAAAGGGAATTAAATATAGGGGAGTAGGGGAAGAGTGAAGTAGGTAGAGGGGATCAAATATATGGTAGCTGAAGGAAACTGGACTTTGGGTAGTAGACAGAATAGAATACATAGATGTCAAATTATAATGTACACATGAAAATTATATAATTGTATTACTCAATGTTACCTCAGTAAACTTAATAAAAAATCAAATAAAATAAATTAATATAAAATAAAAGGAACAGTTTTATTCTAATGTTAAAAAGGTCATTCGCAGTGATAATCAAAACCGTTCCAGCTCTGTCATTCAATATAAAGCTTCTCTTCTCTCTCCAGGCCATGAGACATTCAGGGTCAGAAGCCTACAGTAAAGAAAGGGCAGTGTGGACAACTTCTTTTTTCTCTTTTTTTATTCCAAGTTCTCCCATCACTACCTAGCATGGCCCTTGACTCCCCTTGAGCTGGGCCTAGTAGGTGAAGGTTTCATGGAGGACAATTCAACTCAATCTTATGTGGGTTTTGCTGGGCAGGCTCCCTTTGGAAGTGACACAGGCACAAGTACTGGTTCTTCCTCTTGCAAGGGTTCTGCAGGCTTTTGGGGAAAACCCATGACATGAGCAATGATCCTTGTCTTGCTGGCTTCTTAAGACTCCGATCCTCAGCTTCTGGGATTCAAGCAGTTCATCCCATCCAAGCTCTCTATAATAGTCTTTTGCTCTATCAGACAGTCCTCTTGGGCAGGGTCCTTTTTACAATAAACCCTAGCCAACTCACCTACCCACTTAGCCTTTGAAATTCTCATACAATTACTCTCTCGTAGGTAGCACAAGTACAGTTGGCAACTATGGCAGCCCTCTTTATTTTTTGCTTTGCTCCCTCAAGCTGAAACTCCAAGTACCTCTAACTCACCTAGATCTGAAAAAGATCCATCCCCTTTTTCTCACTGATAGAGTGGATGAGAGAAATATAAAGCTCAAAGACAAGTATGGTCAAGAAAATGCTCCCTCACCCTTCTATTTCATTTCTCTTCCAAGTCTCAGATCCTACTTTTGGATAGCTTGCTCTTAGCATAATAACTTTCATAGTTTCTTGACACATCTTGTGTAGTTTCATGGTAACCTGATTTAGAATATTGGACACTTGGCTTCTATTGTAACAATTCAGACCTTTGGATCTCAACTTAAAGAGATCAGAAAGTTCTGTTCGAATACCCTACCATACTAGGCTGTTTTCAGATTGTTCAGAACTTTCTATATTTTCCTTTCTTCTTACTTTGATTATTTTGTCATCAGCTTAAAATCTTTAAACCATTCTCAAAGATATATCTCAAAAGAATTTTCGAAACACATTCTCATTCTACTTAAGAATTGGGGAGAGCACTTTTTAAAGAAGCCCCTAGGCCTTTTAATGGTATTCACATTCTCTCTTATAGTCCAGTGATTTCTAGAAGTCTGATGATTTGTAAAATTGTTTTACCTTTTTATGAATTGTAAACTTCTGGAAGAAAAAATTGTTTCTTTGCTTTTATCTTTGTAAAAACTGCAGCTCACCGAGCCATATGCTCAAAACTTTTTTAAAAAATTTCTACAAAGTTCAGCTTACAATAACACCTACCATAAGACCCAGCAATTCTACTCCTAGGGAAATGAAGACACATGTTCACACAAAGAATTGAATGTGAATGTTCATAACAGCATCATTCATAATGCCAAAAATTGGAGATAACCCAAATGTTCATCAAGTTGTGAATGAATGACCAAAACATAGTGTATCCATATAATGATACAATGACAAAAAGCACGGATACGTGCGAATGAACCTCACTCAGATTAAGCTAAATGAAGGAAGCCAGACACAAAAATTAACATATTAGATGATTCTATTTATATTAAATGTTCAGAAAAGCCAAATCTCTAGAGATATAAAGTAGATTAGTGGTCGCCTGGGCTGGGATGGGATGGGGATTAACTTTAAATGGGCATGAGGGATCTTATAGGAGTGATAAAAATATTGTACAGTTCTGTAAATTTACTAAAAATCATTGAATCGTACATTTACGATGAGTGAATTTTATGGTACGTAAATTATGGCTCAATAAAGTTAAAAAAAAAACCTGCTTGTTTGGTGGAATTTGGGACTTTTTTTCTTTGATACCAGCTTCTCGCAGATGTTAATTCTGCCAAAGCCTTGAACAGTTCGAAATAAGAGAGAACAGGCCCTCTGGGCCTACGCCTTGCTCACAGAGTCATAAACAAACATATTGTTTCCATATCAAAAGCCAAGATTCTTGAAATTTCATGCGAGGTCAGACCACAGTTAGACTGAGTGCAGCTGTAATGCACCAATGGTTTTTTGGCAATGAAAAGAGCTAATGGTTTCCCCAAGTGTCTAGCTTAATAACAACAAGAGACTTGGGCACTGAGCATTAAAATTTCCTCATAACGTGAAATTCTTGTCTTTGTGGGATTTTAAATACAAAATGGATCATCCTAGCAAAGTAATTCATAAATCAATCAGCTTCATGAGTATAAAATGAAAAATGTAGGATCAATGTTTCTCTCTAGATATTTAAAATAAAATCATGCTTTAAGAATGATCTATACTTTAGTCAATGGTAAATATATATTTCATGTAAGAGAATAGATACAATTCATTCATCACTAGAGATTTGAAACTTCTATGCAAGGCTGAAGTGTTTTTTTTTTTTAAGTAACTATAACATTTCAAATTCTTTTAATTTATATTTTAAAACACGTTGGCTATTTCCATTGTTAGGTTATCATTTATAGAAATCCATCTAAATGAATTTGAGTGAATTATGATTTGCTCTCCAAAAACTTTTCTCTAAGCATCTACTTAAGAGCTCAAATTATAAGAGTAGTGGTTTGTACTTCAAAATTCCCAGTGCTTAAATCACTTGTATAGCAACAACAAATAAATATACCTTAAAAAATTAATATTTAAAAGCACAAATAAGTAGTTTTGTAACAACTACAATATGGAGCAATGATGATATACTTAACACAACAATAAATGCATTAAAACCCTCAAACATCCACAGCCCCTTTCACTTCATGGCCAGTTATGTTAAAATCACAGCAGTTGTAGGTTTAATGTTTTGTACCTCTAGAAGGCATCAGGATTTAAACTCAGGCCAGTTAATTCCAAGAAAAAGAATGTATATCAGGAATATCTAACAGGAAGTAAATCTTCCTATTTAACTACACTAAAAACAAGGAAACAACAACCAATAGCCAATCCACGCAGACATTAACTCACTTGCCTGACACTGTACTAAGCAAGGTGATACGACAGTCACTGTCTTCATGAGGCTTACATCGTAGTAGAGGAAACACACTAATAAATAAAAATAATCACAAATAAAAATGCTATAAAAAAAAAACTATGTACTGGAAATAACAAGGATAGGTGGTGATAGTAATGGAGCGATGGTGGTGGGAACTGATTTTACATAGTGCAAATAATGCCACCATTGGAATATTAACAATTGGGGTGTGTCCGTGCAAGAGGGGATTCAGAGAGTTCCCCCAGACAGAGAAGGACTGAGGCAAGATCAGAGAACTTGAACTAAAGTTCTGCTAGAGAAAATAGTGAGAGGATGAGTGAGATAACTTAGGTTAAAGAGCTTTATAAGGAATTTGGATTGTATTCTAAGTCAAGAAATGACAATATGATTTATATCCTGAGAATATCTTTCTGCTGAGTTGAGAATGAATACATAATTAGAGTTAGAATTGACAGACTTTGCTGATAAATTGAATTCTGTGGATGAAAGAAAGAGAAGAATAGAACAATGTGCTCCACTTTGATCCCCTTGGATCCTTTTTAACAATTTTGTATGCCTCCTCTTTGATGTACATCTGCTTCCAACAACCAGTACCTGCGATTTTTTGAAGAACTGCTCTCAAGCTATTGGAGACCACTTGACTCACAGACATAGAAAGAAAGCTCAGGGCCCATGGAATGTACATGCCCCTGGAAAAGTCTTTAACCAATGATTGATGAATTTAGGAATATAAAAACTCCAACTCCCTTTCTAGGGTCAAGACAACCCTGAGACTTAAATTACAGTCCTGAGTTTCCTTGAGAGAGATTCTATGGGAACTTTGCCTGACATCTCATTCTTGCTGGATATCTTTTCCTATTTTTCCTGTTTTCCCAACTCCCTTACCAGTTTCCCCTGTGAGCCTTTTCTTAATAAATCGCTTACGAGGAATCTTGTCTTGGGATGTACTTCCAGGATACCTAAACCAAGACAAGGAGTCAATTACTCATGGGTTTATAACTTAAGCAACTTCACAGATGGATACCAGGTTGGAGAGTGGAAGCGGGTGGGGAGGGAAGGATGATAATCAACAGTAGTGTTTTAGATGATCAACCATGATAACATAAAAATCTGTTATCTCAAACTCCTTTTCACTGTGATTTTACACTTTTAACTCTCCTTCTCAATCCTATTAGCCTGACAAAACCCTAACCCTAGATAAATCCTACTCTCTGCCTATTTATACCTGCACTTGCACAGGTGATTATAACTGAAGAAAAATACATGATTATTGCCAATTGATCTCAAAGTTTATAATCACTTATCTCAAGAAGACCTTTCTTGAGGTCAAGAAATGCTAATATCATTCCATGTCCCATTATTTACCCCCAAATCTTAGAAGACCATTTCACATCTACTCCTCTATTCTGAAATCTTTAACACTTTCTTCCCTACCTACATCCTTAAGACATTACTTACTATTTAACTAAGAAGCCACAGGTAGTCAGAAGAGAACTTTCTCATGGTCCTATCTCAGGGCATTTGCATTTGTTGTTCCTTCGTCTGCAACGTGTCACCCAAGCATCTGCATCTGTCGTTCTCTTACTTCTTTCATGTCTCTAATGTCATCACATCCTTGAGACCTTCTTCCCTGATTGCCCTATATAGTAACTATCTCCATTATGTTGATTTATTTTGAGCCATAGCACTTATCACCATTTCTTATAGTATATGTTTCTTATTTTCTTTCTCCTCCCTCTTTGAGCTCTGAGTTTAATTGCTTTGTTTTGTTTGGTTGGTTGGTTGGTTGATTGGTTTTCACTGCATTGTCTTCAGCACCTAGAAAAGTACCTGACACAAAGTGAGTTCTCAGGCATTATCAACTGAATGAATGAATGAAAAAATGAATGAATGAATATTAAAGCTACTTTGTGATATCCAAGTCTCCAACCAAAGAATCAAATGTTCAACTATATTTTCTACAGCAGCTAGTCATTCTTATTATTCAAGCACATTATGCTTATTGATGTAATTAATTTGAATTTGAGTATTTTATCTTTAATTCAATTTGATAAATTGTATTGGGCTTTTAAATTTCAAGTATGTATCCAATTTTTATTGAATGAAACAATTACGTAATGAATCATCAATTACTGAAATGTTGGCTCACAAAATTCAAAACAGCAAACTCTAGATTTTCTATCAACAACTTTTTAGCCAAATGCATATCATTTTGAAAAACTAGAGAGATTTTCTAACAAGGAAAACAAGTATATTCTGTTTAGTACTAAATATGGCTTCTATGATTACAAAGCAACTATTTTTTTTAGGTCTACATAACACAGCTAGGGGCACCTCACATGGCTAATTTGCTACATTTTGGCTCTGTAGTATTCAGCATTAAAGAGTTCCTTACTCCTCTTTAAACATGAAAATTTATACACTCACAGATATGCAGAGATACATCAAATCTGGTATTGATTCTTTTTGGCAGAATAGCAAAGGGAAAGAAAGGCTCAAATTATTACCACAGGCATATAAAACACTTTGAGTACTTGGCTGTGAAGTACTGAGTTTAGGTACTCCATGATCTCTGTGTAGAGTATGAGACTTAATTGGTTATTTGGAGGAGTGTTGTGGAGAATAGATAAATGATTTCCCATATTGGCCTCAACTTGCCTCAATAAATTATCAGTTCAAAAACACAAATGAGAAGAGCCAATCTAATTAAACAGATTGACTTGTTTCAGATCTGGGACATTCACTTTACAGATGAATTACAAGGAGAAATGTGCAGGTGTTAGGGATCTGGCCAATAGATCCTAAAGCCAGTCAGTAGCAGAACTGGTGAGCACATGACCCAGTTAACCCTTTCTATACCTCAGTATTTCTCAGTCACATTCTCCAAGTCTGCAAGTTTTCAATTATGAACATTTCTGTCTTGAGAAACTGAAGTTTTATATTATTAACATGTTTGTAAATTTTCACTGCAAGATAAAGTTTTGTCTTCACAACTGATAAGATAATCCAACATCAAAACAATTGTCAGATGCAAAGCAATCAAAGAACACTTCTCAGGATCTATGAAATTTCAAGTAGGAGCAACACTAGGGGATATCATTCTATCTTTTCTATTCACTCACAAGGCAACCAGTGTGTGTCTTTAATCATTTTATGCCATAAGTCCTGTCCCATTGACCCCGGCTCACATTCTCCATGCATAGAGCCTTTCCTACCACTTCTTTTTTGTAACAGTTACATTGGTCAGGGTTTGGCATATAGGCTCATGAAAGGACATCTTGAAGGGAATTAAAGCCCAGTGGCAGGTCCGTAAAATCTTTACCACTCAACTCAATAAGCATCATATTCTTCTTACCATGTGCAAAGGACTTCCTTATAATAACAACAGTTAACTTTTCTGACATGAATGAAGGCACTTACAGCCTAGAAGGAGAAACAAAAAGAAAGCTCTAAAAGACATTGGCTGCAATATGTGTTGAAATTGGAATTGCAGCTCAGATGTTATAAATTGACCATCCAGTTAACAACCAAAATATTTTTTTTCTATTTTTGTCTCTTTAAGATTAGTAAATGATATTACATACTTATGACAGAGAAGGTTTCAAATATTTACATTTTAATCTTCTACATAAAGCAGTTAATTTCAATATTTTCCCAAAGGTAAGTGTCTGAAACATATTAGGTGGACATTGAATAAATATTTTTTTAATGAATAAATAATTAAATATGTTACAGTATTTTGGATTATTTGAGATTACTCCAAACCTGGAGGTTGATTTTAACTTTAAGGATAATGAATGGACAGCTTTAATAAATTCCGTATTCTAGGTTTCAGGGATTAACAAAAAGGAGGTACTAGAGATGGAACACAAATTAATTACATCTCGGAAGGAAATATTCTTGGCCGTTACTCAGTAAGTCCAGTCTACTCAAAACTCTGGAGAGAGTGCTTGGTTTCACCTCCTGATTTTCTGGAAATGTCTGTTATTCAGAAGACCAGTAGGGGCTCTCTTCCCTCTGAAGTGCTTCAAGAACAGCTCTTCTTGAGCCTGCTATTTTGACAAGATCATTGCTGCCTCTGTAGTAAGACAGTATGCTACACCGAGAAGGGCAGAGTGTCAGGGCAAGACTGAAGAAATCATGAGCATAGAACAACATGAGTTTTCAGCTAAACTTTGTTTCTTGTTGTTTTTGCTGAAGAGTCGCTAAGATTGAAACAAAGCTTGAGTAATGACAAAGTGGGAATCAATATTTTACCCTTAATGTATTTTGATAAGAAAATATAAATTCAAACTTCATTAATTGATGAGAAGAAGTGCATTAGCAAGTAAAGTTAGTAATAGAAAAAAGAAAGAGAAAGCAGAATCAGTTAAAAATTCAACCCCCTCTTTGTTTTCATACTGTGATTTTCAAATTTATATAAGACATTCATCGCTAAACCTTTACATTTAATGAACACCATTATATAGATAAAATTAATTTCATACATCAAGGATGCAATAATGAAGAGCTACATTTCAAACATGACTTTGAATTTACCTAAGGTAAATCCATTATTTTATCCTCCAATTACTATATAATTGACTTTTTACCGTGGAATAATTGATATCCACATAAAAGACTTTCCATTAACCAATTTTGGAAATAAAGCTACAGTAATACTTCTATACAGGAATTGATTTTCTAACTTAAAGGCCTTTTCAGCTGCAAAAAAAAAAGTCTTTGCTTTCAAAGCACCTCTGTTTCATGAACTGTGACAAAGTGAAAGGTTTTTATGTGAACATTCTCTTGGTTAACTTTTACCTGATATAAGCTTCAATGATTATCTTGCTGAAAATTACATCAAATGTTTGCATTTGAGAAGTCACTTTACCCCTACAGATTCAAGGGGAGAGTGGGAGGAATTTAAGCTGGGAATTGAAGGATAGAGTAAGACTCACTGAGAAAACTCAGGATATTATCAGTAGAAATAGAAAATTGCTTTTCAACATTATTACAAAGACAGCCTACAGATTCCTGAATCATCAGGAACACAAACTAAGGGGGTCAATTGTGATTATGAGTCCGGTTATCACTACCAGTTAGAAATAAGTACTTTCACATATATTTTTATACAATTAAGAACAGAATTTTTTTTTTTAATGTTGGAAAAGTTGGCTTACTATCAACCCACACAGTCTAGTCTTGATAACTCTTAATCAAATTCTCTCAGGACAGCATGGGCTGTCCAAGTCTTTTGGTGACTACTTCAAGAGATAAGTGTCTTGAAGAAAGACAAGAATGGCAGGAGGGGGAGAATGGACTTGTTTGTCACAATAGTGGCATTTGGCTTTAAACTGAGAGCACTTTCTTCAGACTATCTAGAGCAGACAACAGAGCCTGGTGAGCTTTGAGCTTATATTACAAAGCAAGGAGAGATATCTTCCTGCCTTGGTATGGCTTGAGTGTCATCAAGAGAGAGAGATGCAAGGCTATTTTCTAAGGACCCACTGAAAAGATAGATACCTGGACTTCCGTTCTAAGCAAGAGCTCAAAATGAAAAGAAAAACAACTTTGGCCCTCATATTAAATTTGAGTTATGATGCTATAGAGAAGCTGATATTTCCAGGAAGAGTTAGAACAGCAGCATAAAGGGCCATTTGCTTCCAACTTTGAAAGAGTGACGGCCCACCACCTGTATGGCCCACCTACCTGCGGCTCTCAGCTTTTGTACCAAATAGCAGCTTCTTGCCATTCTGTGTCACTTAACAAAAAAAGTGCAGTCTTGAAGAGGTTTCTTGGTGTAATATTAGCAGTTAATCAGATAATTGCTGAACCTCTTGCCAATAGCCTGCAGCCATTCACCGGTCTGAATAATAAGTGGATTATTAATTTCTTCATCCTGGCCCTGAGCCCCTGTTCTTGCTCTCTTTGCTGCTTCTTCATCCCCGCTGTGTCCAGCAGCCACACACAGATGCTTGGGCTCTCTATTCTTCACATAAACCAAGATTCAAATTGTTGCTTGTAGACCCCACAGGTCTTCCAGCGTTTAAAATGCAGAGATTGTGGGCTTTCATATTTTTCTTCAGTCTATTTTCAATCATTCCCAGGTTATCAGAACCAGACCGCAATGAAAGAAGGCAGCCGACATTTTTCATTTCTACAAAAATCATGTTTGTCTGGCACAAAACAGACAATCCGATGCTTGTAGTGTCTTTGTTGGAGGAAGTTTGATTTCTTGTTCTACCCATGAATACCTTAACTGAGCACCTATTAATTTTAAGCATTGCCAAAGATGCTTCATAAGAAGCAAAATAAGATATAGTATCTGTGTATCACAGATAATCTTGTCTTATAGAGGAAAAAGACTCCTATATAATAACTAAAATATAAACAAGAATGAGATTAATGCAAAAGAGAAGTTAATTTTTTTTTTTTTTAAAGCTATGCTACAAGAAACTGAGAAGGGAGAATTGACAGCCTGTTGAGATACTCAGCAAAATCACCATGCAAGACAGGGTTGCATTTGCAGCCAGCAGAGAAGTAGCCTGGCTATGGCCTGGGAAGGAGAGATGAGAAAGATGCTCTAGGAAGAGGGGGTAACTAGTATAAATGGAAACCTTCCCTTCGTTCACTCATTTATTGGGTTCACTGTATGTGCCAAGCACTGTGCTGGTCTCTGAAGAAACGAGGATTTCTAAGACATAGTCACAGCTCCATGGAGGAGACAGAAATAAACAAATTATTATAAGACTATGTGTCTTATGTTCAAGGCAGAGAGTATTTTTGACTTGAGCATCGGGGAGAAGAAAAAGTAACCATGGAAAGATAGGTTAGTGCCAGAGTAAAGGGCCACACAATCTAGGGTTGTAAACTGACTCAGAAGCTGGATATGGAATTCGGGGGGAAAAAAAAGAGGGGTAGATGGGTAGATTCATGAAATATTTCACAGGGAGAATCTATGGGAGACGAGAATGAATAAAATATATATATATATATATATTCTAAAGTAGCTTCAAAATTTCTTCAACCAGTCTTCATAAACTTAAGTCCTAAATTATGCTCTATAATCCACTTCCGATTTAGAAAAAAAGTGAAGCTCACTGCCAGCATTAATTTAATTTTATATAAACACGTTCTTTGAGGCTGAAGCATATCTAACTGGTTTTCGATGTGAAAATAAGATATAAAAAATTGTTCTTGAAGTTATTTCTAAACAGAACTTGTCTCTAATCTTAATATAACAGAAATGTATCTGATAATCAGTATTTAATAATTTTTTTCATGTGATAAATTTTAAAGCCATCCTTGTCATTGTGTGAGCAGCAAACTTTGCAGTGACTAGTTAATTGGATTCTGTTTCCCTAATGTTGGCGGTGCGCTCTTGGGAAAATGTCTTCCAGACAAGAGAAGAGGTGAGACATCATCAGAGCATGGATGACCACAAAGACGTTGCTGCCCTGGCTTGTGATGCTTTTTCAGTATCTTTCAATCAACATCAGTCTGAAGTTCACATGGCTGATCTTATGCTCAGGATCATCTTTCTTGAACAAGATGTAGGAGTTCAGCACTGTAATGTTTAGGAGATGGCAAAATAATTTCTTATACCAAAACTTGTGGCTTTTTTGCTCAGTCGGATAAGAAGTGAGCATCTGATCAGCCAACTCCACTGTTTCCATATTCTTGTTATAATCCACAATAACACTTGGTTTCTTAGTTTTCTTTCCATTTCGGTCGTCTACTTCAATCACAGTATCATTGTGGAATGCTGACAATATTTTCACCACCTTCTTATCACACCATTTCAGTTCCATAAGTTCACCACAGAATCTGGCTACAGTCAGCTCTTTTGTAATCCTTTTTTCAGATCATTTGGCATCTGTTTTCTGTTCAAACAAGCTGTCCTAACTGTATCGATCCTATTTTGATGTAATTCTCTGAACAGCATGGGAGATATATGGTAAACTTGGGGGGTAAGGTTAGGATTATAATTCACTAATTATCTCGGGGTATATGCTACAGCCACAAGCACTGCCACAAGTATTCTTGGAGCAAATGGGAAATGGGTTAAAAATACTATGATTAGATTAAGTTTACTCAATTTTAACAAAAGAAGATCGAGGGGACAGAGACTAATTCTCATATGAAAAATAGTAATCCAGTACCAAACAATTAATTTGCAGGTACATGGAGCGAGAAAATAGCCTGGAAATCAGTTAAATTACCTTTCTTATGTTGCAACTGAGGGTATAAACTCAAGGGTACATGGATTTTTCAGAATCATACATTTGAGAATGCTGAGACTAGATCTAGAAGGACTTCTGATTCCTAATTCAGGGCCCACTGAAGCCACGGCCCTCTTGTGCCATTTAAGGTTATGTAATGGTGGCTACAAAGGTGTCTGCACCTAAATCACTGTTCTGGCTTTCTTGACTGTCATTCTAACAAGCTGTATTCACCATCTGGTCTCCTTGCCTCCAGCTTTAACCCACTTCACAAGGCTCCCGGAAAGATCTTTCTAAACATTAATCTATCATGCATTTCCCTTCAGAAAGCCCTTGAGTAGACCTTATTCTTCATTGAATCAGGTTCAAATGTCCTAGCCAACTCCTAGCCCTCATGATCACAGACCTCCTGGAACTTTTCTTCACTGCAGTAGCACCTCCTGCCTTCACTCCATTCCTCACAGCTTCTGATCCAGCCAGACAGTTTAGCAAATACTTCATGACAGGCCATGCCTTTATGCCCTTGCTGACACTGTTCTCTCTGACTAGACTGCTTTTCACAAATAGAAAACAAGTGGGTACAGTCAAGTGCTAGAGGTGCTGTAAGAAAGAGCTATACAGAATATGGCAAGGAGACAAAAAAAGGAGTATTTTTTTCCATCTGATATGGTCAGGATAGGTTTCATATAGTGTTTCCTTTGAGTAGTCTTAATGATGAGAAGGTATTTGACAGACAGATAAAATGGAATTTTGGATTTATAGCTGCTTTTGCACTAAAATGGCAGAGTAGTTGTGACAGAGACTATGGCCTGCAAAACCAAAAATATTTCCTACCTTTCCCTTTACAAAAAATGTTTGCTAATTTCTTTCTAGACTATAAGCCCTTATAGGTCAGAGACTTTATTGTCTATAATTTTGTTCTTGGTACTTAGCATTCAATAGATACTCAGCAAATGTTAGTTGAATAAATGAATGAAAAAAATGAAAATATGTTTTATATTTTCTGGATAAAAGGTAAGGAGGCAAATGAAAAAAATTAAAGTAATTCTCTTCAAAAATATTTAAATTAAAAAAAAATTTATTAGCTAAGTCTGCTCCCAATTAATATGGAAGCTCAACTATCTGCAGTAGTTCCTTCTCTTTCCAGCTTTGTATAGCTGAATTTTTGCTTCCCAGGGTTAATGTTACATTTTTGGAAGGACTCAGGTGTAATGGTTCAATGAAGGTGAGGAAGAAAGTCCCCAAAGATGGGAAACTTTCTGTATCTTTTTTGACAGCCAGCAGTGAGTAAGAAGAATCTCTCCAGGATCAAGGACCCTAGAAGAAGTCACCCACATCATGAATGACACATCTGCCTGCATATGCATTCATTTGTCAGAATGTCCCTAATGTAGTGGTCAGCACTGTATAGCCTGGAGCATGAATTCATCAAAAGGAAATTGGTTCTTAAATGTAAAATTCAATATATCAAACTCCACCAGGTAGACCAGAGAGAGACAGAAAGTAGATTTAATATTGCATTTGGCCATCATAGCTCCAATCCATTCACCATCATTTTCCCAAAAGCCTGTAGGGCAGCAGAAGTAATGAGTAAAATTTTATTCCCCTGATGAATTTTTCAGGGCCACTCTTAATATTGGAGCTTTCAAGATGAGAAATGATTATATTTGACTGATCCTCAAAGAATCTCATCACTAAACAGGCTGCATCTATGGGCAAGACAGAACTAGATGGGACTTTCAACCTTGATTCAAGCCATGCAGTCATCAAAATGTATTACAGCAGAGGTTTGAGTGAGGCATTTCCAGATATAAAAGAAAATACAAGGCATTGTCCTTGCTCTTGGGTAACCCATATGAAAAGTGGAAAAAGTGGAAGAAGAAGAGAAATACAGGGAAAGTCATACAGTGTAAGAATGAATACATATGAAAATGGGTGGAAGCACCCTAGTTATCAGAGCTCAGGAGGGGGACCAGGGTTATTCAGAAAATTCTCTGCAAGGGAGACAGAGTTGAAAGGGTTCTCTGAAAATGGCATGGGTTGGTAGACAAGAATTCTGGAAGGGAATTACAAATAGATGAGCTTTGTCTAAAATTCATGGCAGGGAGTAATGAGAGATGAAAGTGGTGAGAGGTAGGCAGGTAATTAATTCCAGCAGGCCTTGAAGCAGTCCTGAGAAGCATGGGCTTCATACTAAGAATGCCTTATGATTAGAGCCATGCTGCTTTGCAAATCATTTTCATATGAATTATTTCCTCACAGTAACTTTGTTTCTTTGGATTGAATCCCCCATTATTCCTTTATCTCTTCTGCTTTACCTCCTCCTCAACACATCACCCATCTATCCTTCAAATATATGCCAAAATGTTCTGGGGAAGCCTTTCTTGATTCCCACACTAGATCGGATCTCCATTGCTCCATAACATATTCTCAAGACACCCTGTAGAACTCTTAAGAAAGGTAACCCAGAAGTGATATGGTGGTCTATTCCCTAAACTTCTAAGAGTCTCAGCCCCGCTCCTGTCTTTTCCTCTATCTTGAGGCAGTTTTCCTCATTCTCTTGATCCAAGATTCAGCTCTGACCAATATCAGCATCTCAATTAGAAGGACAGAAGAAGAAGACACAAACAAGTTCCAAAGGACACCCATCATGTGCTCCAATGGGAAGATTGCTAGAAGCTGTTACGTAATATTTTCACATTTGTCCTATTGATCAGAACTTAGTTACATGGCCACCTTCACTGAAAAAAAGAAAAGGTTGGTAAATTTTTGCTTCATTTAGAGGTATATATGGACAGCTATAATTTCTACTACTGTGGGAGATAAGAAAAACAAATATTAGGGGACAACTAAGTCTCTCACACAAGCCCAGCTCTCGATAGTAAAATTCATTGCTTATAAATCTATATTCCTGGATTATTTGAATGGTCTGTTTTTCCTCATTGAATTATGCATGCTGTCAGAGCAAGAGTTGAATCTAGTTTTCTCACTAAGATATCTCAGCATCTAACACAGTGTTTGCTGTTCTATATATGATAGCTGCTTCCCTCTCCCCCCAAAACATATTTGTTGAAGGAATGTTGATGGCAATAGGTTTTCATATTAAAAAATATATTTTTTAATATTTAAAACCAATTTCGCAGAAAAATAATACTGAAAAGCTATTGTTCTTCAGGTTGTATGAGAAGTACTGGATATAAAAGGATGAATAAAATGAGGTCATTTTGTGGTAGTGAATGAAAAGCTTTCAACTTTTAACAGTGTTATCTTTAAGATACTACACTACCTCTTCAAATTACACATAATTGATCAAGCTCAAAGCATGATGTTCCCAACAACTTTTGTATCTGAATAAGAAAAAAGGGCTGTAAAACAAAGAAATGCTTTTCAGAAACAGTGAAATAGTGGTTAGGGTCCAGATTAGATAGATGAGGCCAACTCTTAGAATCTTTCAAGTCACACTAATAAATCACAAATTTAAATAGTTCCATAGAAGATACCAAGTTTAATATCTCCTAATCCAAGTGAGTATGAGAATCACCTGGAGAAAATTTTAAATTGCCCCACACCATCTAGGCCTAGTGAATTATCATCTTCAAACTGATGTCAATTAAGATTTCCTAAAGATACCTAAATTACTGTTGTTTATAGTTAAACTTGAAAATGTAATAATAATTCACATCTCTCCCACCCCCATTCCCTGATTAAATTTACTATTAAACAAGTTCTATTAATATTGGAGGAACTCACCATTTTCTCCTTCTGCAGCATCCTAAGGAGAAGTTCAGCATTTCAAAGGGACATTGTGGCTAGCATGGATATAGGACTTGGTGCTACAGACCTCAGGTCAGCCTAGTTTTTTTTGTTGTTGTTGTTATTGAGCATGAATCCTTAGGAAAGTTTTATGACTTTTCCAAGATTTAGTTTTCTCATTTTCTCATCTGTAAAATGAGAATCATCAAAGTACAAACTCAGGGTTTTTTTGGTAATAAAATGAAATACGTTAGCATTTAGAACAAATTGTAGATATTATTTCCTCCAGCATTTTTAGGACAACTATACCCACTGTCAATTATCTTTCTATAGGAGTTAACTGACAAATATTCTAAAAGATTCACAAAACTCTCATAATTCATATGAAAAAGTAACATATAATTTGAAAAATACAAGAGATGTTTATTATCATGCAGATGGGTACTTGTTTGGACCCATTTTTTTTACCTCTATGCTAATATCAAATTGTGGACTTTTCACCAAATCGTAATAAACATTTTTCTTCACTAATATGCCTGTGGAAAAGTGGCGACTTTTCAACTTTAGATAATGCAATTATTCCTTGTCAAGATGTTATAAGACTACTCTGACAAACACTGTGAATCAGGAATCCCTTCATATTTATACTGAATTTAGATTTTCCAGATCTAGGACCAACTATTCCTTGTTAATATTCTCCGTTTCCTGTTGTTAACCAAAGATAGGCCAGTATTAGTGAACACTAATTTTTTTTTTAAATCCTCAAAAATTCAATAGAAAGGTTAATGTTAACTTCAAACATGAATGCAAGAGGGCAAATTATATCCTATAAGTGGAGAGAATATCTATTATTTTTAGTGAATGCAGCCAAAGAAAAACTTGAGATGTTATTGGGAACCAAATGAAATAAAAGAACAGTTTCAAGTTAATATTTGTCAGAAGGGGGAAAACGGCAGAGGGTGTCTTTCAGAACTCCTATGACAGTGCACTGAAACAGAAAAGTACTGAGGGAAGATAGTGCAGAAAGATTAAATATGATCTTGAACAGTGATATCCCCAGAGATCTTAGGCTTTTTATTCTTCCAGACCTAAAAATTGTCAGGATTTTGAGTAAATCACAAAAGCAATTGTCATCGAGAACATTCACAGCTGCCTGAACAACTATTTTAAAGTGAAGGAAGCTGGCAGACAGAGTGAGTATTGCAGTAGGGAGTCAGGAAAATGAATAAGTATGAAACACTGTTAAAGAGTAAGAGCTGTGACTTTTGAGGCAATTTGGTCTGTGTTTACATTTGTATAGAAGGCTGTTTATGGGATCCTCGTAATGTGTGTTTTTACCATTTTAATGCATGACAGTGTTGTCATTGAGGGGACTGGGAAGAGGATGGTAGGTCAGTTTCCAAGACAGACTCCAGGTTTAACTCCCTTACAATTTCTCAAATGGCTCGGAGTTGAAATTTTTGTAGAAGGGACATCTGAATGACTAACAACCTCTAAGCCTTAAGAAAAAAATCAGAATTTAAAAATGATGACCCTGGAAGCAACTGAAAGGGATGCACAGAGACTCTTTACTGAGTTTTGCTTCACATCACTGTTGAGAGACTATAATCATAGACCTAGGAAAGTTAAATAAGCCTCCCACTGTTGCGATGGACATCGTTTGTAGTCATAACTATTTGGTGAAACAGAAGTTAGTAATTTCGTTATGACATTAATTCACCTATCCAGATGGGATTACATACTGTAGAATTCCTTTAGAAGCTAACGTACCTCTAAATATCACCAGCAAGATGTTTAGCTGTCTCTTGATGTTTACTAACCTTTCGTGGCTTTCATTTCTAATATAAATTCCTATTAAAATTGGTAGTAGAGTTTGGGCTTATTTTTGGTTGGAAATAAAATAAAAACATGCTTCAAGGACATTTATACTAAAGTTGGCTTTATATAATGGGAAATAATATTACTAATAACTAACACTGTAACCTGATCAGTTCTTTAACATGTGAATCAAAGCAAGGCCAAAATACTACATAGTTCAATGGCAGTCTATCTTAACAACTTCTTTATTCATCTAACATGTATTTATTGAAAGCCCATGTTGGACTAGCCACAGTGGGAGATATCATTGAATGAGAAAGTCCTGATCCCTCTCATCATGTCACTTAGTCTATTAGGGGTGTCAGAGATTAAATGAACAATTACAAATAGGAGCTTGTGTTTGTTTTAATATAATAGTGGCTTTATTGAGGTATAATTTACATTCAATAAACTGAACATATTTAGAGTATGTACCATTTGACAAGTTTTGACATATGTGTATACTAATGAATACAGTATTACATTTAAGATAGTGAACATAACCATCACTCCTCAAAGTTTTTTGGACCCCTTTGTAATCCATTCCTCCTGACCACCCCCACCTCTGATCTGTTCTCTGTCATATAGGAAAGTTCACATTTTCTAGAGTTTTACATCAATGCTCATAGAATATATATATGTACATATATATATGTATGTATATATATATATACATATATATACACACACACACACACACACACACTATATATATACATATATATAGTATATATACACAATATATATGTAATATATATATAGCTTCTTTCACTCGGCATAATTATTTTAAGATTTATCTACATTTTTGTGTATATATACTGTT
Source organism: Pteropus medius (assembly GCF_902729225.1). Classification (NCBI taxonomy): domain Eukaryota; kingdom Metazoa; phylum Chordata; class Mammalia; order Chiroptera; family Pteropodidae; genus Pteropus; species Pteropus medius. The sequence goes on along the minus strand of NW_024349222.1, from coordinate 4,740,923 downwards.
CTTTGTATTGCTGAGTAGTATTCCATTGAATAAATATATCACAATTCATTTTTTTACTCAACTGTGATAAATATTTAGATTGTTCTAGTTTGGGCTATTACAAATAAAGCTTCAGTGAAGAAGCCTGGATTGTAATTATACCTGGCTTTTTAAATGGACATGAGGGAAAATAGAGTTCAATCTAGAGAGAATATCAGGTGGTAGCACTTTGGAATAAGCCTTTCATTCCAGATAAGAGTTTGAAAATTTTGCTTTTAAACTTCCTCCTTATTGTTGACCATTATAGGGATGAGATAATCTAAAGATAGAAAGAGGCTTTAAAAGATATTTTGGGAAGCCCTCTGAGTGTCCACATTCAAAGAAGCAATGTTGATGCTACACAAGCCCTAGAAATAAACTTTAGTTACTTGAGAGGAATGAACATTTTGATCCATATATATTTCCTACTCTCTTGAGTTACAAGGCGCCCATCAACTTTTTCTAGGCATTGTCACCAGAAACCAGAGACCGTGCTTTAAACATAACTGAATCCTCAGCTTCCATTGCAATATCTGGAATGTAGATTCACTTAGTAAATATTAGTAGAAGAAAGGAAGAGAGTATAGGAGGGAGGGAGGGGTTGAGTGAGGAAGGAAGGAATACATTATGAACAAATCGATAGAAGTAGAGATACACTAAATAGATATCTTCATCTAAATTGTTAATTTTGGCTGGGAGCACTGATAAAATCAGACAGATGCTATAAATACTTGCATAACACTAAAAACTTTTTATAATGATGTCTATGGTCTGGAAATAGAAGGAAAACCCCCATGGGCAAGGGGGTCTCTTTGGTGGAATGACTTTGTTCATTTAGCACTTTTGTTAGCACTTTTCTCTCTTTGCTTTGTAGTAAATAAAATTAAAAAAAAAAAAACCTTAATAGAATCTCACTACACAGTGAGCTCTGAAATGTCAAGTACTAATGTATCCTCAGTTCAAAGCACAGTGCCCGTTGATATTAAACAGTAGTCCAGGTTAAGCTCATCACTACAGATAACCAAGGATTCAATATTCAGTAATCCAAGAGAAGCCACTTAAAGGTCACTGATCTTCCCGTCTCTCAAAGCAAGCAATACCCCATGACAGAATTTCTCCCTGTACTTCTCATATTTACTACATTTGTTCATATAGTAGTAGCTTTATCCACGGGGGATATATTCCAAGTCCCCCAATGGATGGCTGAATCCAGAGATGGTACTATGTTTTTCTTATACATACATACAATTTATGGCTTCTCTTTGGCATAGCAAAATCACCAGTGTCACAACTCTTGTGCTTTGGGGCCATTATTAAGTAAAATAAGGGTTCTTGAATATAAGCATTGAGACACCATGACATATAATCTTATAACTGAGAGAGTTTCTAAATGACTAATGGGTGGGGAATGTATACAGTGTGAATACTCTGGAAAAAGAAATGATTTACATCCTGGGTGGGACAGAGCAGAGGTTTCATTATGCCTCTCAGAATGATGTTCAATTTAAAGCTCATAAATTGTTTATTTCTTGAAATTTTTATTTAATATTTTCAGACCACAGTTGACTATGGGTAACTGAAACTGTGGAAAGTGAAACTAAATGGAGAGGGGGACTACTGTAATGTTCTATCTGCCCTTCCGACCCCCTGCAGACATCTGCATCAGAAACTTAGCCCACCTTTCAAAACCCAAAAGCTACTTTATTCATGATGGAATCTCTAACTGCTTGATTGACAAAAGATCCTTTTCTCAATATGCCCACGCTACTTCATTTTCCTCCTTCTTCTATAGTCCTTATCCCATTATGCCTTGCACTATTTTTAGTTGTGTATTTGTCTTATCTCTTTTATTAGACTTTAATATTCTTAAGAGAAAGGAGCTGTCTTACTCATCTCTGTACTTCCTGAAGTGGCTTTCAAAATGACTTGTAAATAGTAAGGGCTTAATAAATATTTGTTAACTGAATAAATAGATCAATGAACAAAAGAATGTAAATGCTACAGTGTTTATGTTATATGAATGGTTAGGAAGAGTATATATCTCATCCATCATTACTACTCTAATGTGAGAAAGTCCCAAATTATGTACATTTTAACAAGGGTAAATCACATTCAAATAAAAATGTCATCTCAATATAAGGTTATAAGTCACCAACTGTTTAATTGTAATTGATTTATTCGAGTAATTAGCCAATTTTCTAGGAGGATGCTGAAAGAATAAACAGTTTGAGCAAGTTTTGATGGGCAGGGGTGCAAGGCAGAAGACGCCTAATAATCTATAAAGACAAACAATGAAAATAATCTCTGGGAGAAAAAAGAATTTTAGCATCCTGGATTTAGAATTTTATGGGATAGGCAGAAAAGGAATATGTAATTTAAAATGTGAAAAGAAAAAAGCTAAAAGTAACATAGCCACAGTTATAATTCTGCCTAGGTTCAGCCTGACATAAGCAAAACTCTGGGCTTAATAATCTTGCACATTTGGTACAGAGGGAGAAATATGTCCCTCAATTTTTATTTTGAAATAGGAATATAAATTTCTACTTGTAGGTATGAGAAGTAATTTGCCACAGATAAATGCTCCAATGAGGACAACTAGAAGAGCCAAGTCAAGTACAAGAATTATTCTATTTTTGTGGAAACAACAAAAAATAAGGAAAATAAATCTCTAAGATCAAAATTTCTAAAATCAAAGAGGTAAACTATAAGATGTTAAAGCTTCAGGGGTGAGCTGAAGATTTGAAACTGCCTTTTTCTTGGGAGCATTTGCCACTTCTGGACATGGTCTAGAGGTTTGGAATTCTGACTTTGCCCTGGCCAGGGCCCACAGCAGAGGACAAGGAACCAGGAGAAACCAGGAGAACAGGTCTAGAGTGGCAAAGTTGGAGACATTAGGTGCTTCAAACACATTTCCACATCATCCTTTCAGACATTTCTCAAATTATGAAACTACATATGACTTGAGACTGAAGAGCTAAGCTAAAAACTTCTGTAAAGCAGAACAGAAATTTCTGTCGTAGTTGGTGCTGAGAAGACAAAGACCTGCCAGGTTTTTAATCTACAAATACGATCCTAGAATTTGAGTATAAGCAGAGGTAGAGTGAGTCTTACCAAAACTGCAACCCAGTTTCAACATAGTTTAGTACCTGAATGGATTAAGGTGATTACTACCTCCCCTGCTCTTTCTCCCTCCAGCAAAAGATAAGACACATCATCTTTAGTGGGAGGTAACAGCATCTGCAGCCTCTATAAATGTTATAGTGTCCAACATCCAACATGTAATGAAAAGATCACTGACCATATGAAAAGATGGGATCATATGACCACTAATAAAGAAGAAAAGAAAAAGAAACAGAAGCCAATCCATGGATAATCCTGATAAAGAAGTAAACAGGGAAAGACTTTAAAATAGTTTTGAATAATTTGTTTAAGAAATAATTGATAAGTGGAATAAATTAAAGAGAAAAATTTTCGAAAGAAAATTAAAAATTTTTAAATACTCAAATAACATTCTAGAATTAAGAATTCAAGGAATGTGTTTAATAGCATTAAGAGAAACAGAAGACAAGTATGAACTGACAAGTTAGTATAATATGTGTAATTAAAACTTAAAAAAGAATAAAAATAAATCAGAAAATGTAAATGGTGTCATTGGAGTTCTAGAAGAAAAGGAGAGATAGAATATGAAATAAAGTGAAATATGAACAAATAACAGCCCATAATTTTCCAAAACTGATAAAAGACTCCAACTCATAGATATAAGAAACTCAGCAGACCTTACACGAAATTTCTTTAATGTCATTTAGTCACATCATAATCAAAATGCAAAGACCCAGAAACGAACAGAAAATCTTTAAGACAGCCAGAGAAAAAAAGGTCTTTGTTAGCTTCAAAAGAACAACAGTAAGTCTGGCAACTAACTTCTCGAATGAAATAATATAAGCCAAAAAACAGTTAAATCAACATCTTTACGATGTGGAAAGGAAATTACTGCCAACTTGGAATTCTATGCCTATCAAAATTATCTTTCAAAATTCATGTTGACACAAATATATTAACAAAAGAATAAAAATGGACAGAATTCATCACTAGTAGATCTGAAATACAAGTACTAAGAGGAGTTTTTTAGATAGAAGGAAAATGATCCCAAATGGAAACATAGAAATGAAAAGGAATTAAGAGAATGGAAAAGTTAAATATGTATATAAATATAAATTAATATTCAATATATAAAATTATAGTATTGATGTTTAAATTTAAAAGGTAGGTGGAATTAAAATACATTAAGAAAGTAGAAGAGTAAATGGAGTTAGAGGATGCTAGGGTTCCATTTTATCAGAGCATTGAAAAGTAATAATATGCATTAGACATTGATAACAAATCATGAATTCTTTCAGTAATCTTTAGGGTAACCACTTTCAAACTAGTTACATTGGTAATTATATTAAACAAAAAGAAAGAGTACATTTTCAAAATAAAACTAAAATGGTCATACTGGATTATTGAAATATTCTTCTTAAAAGAGACACACCTAAAATATTAGGACACAGAAAGGTTGAAAGTAAAAGTGTGAAAAAGGATATGCCATGAAAATATTAACCAAAATAAATTTCACAGAACAACATCAATATTAGACAAAGTATGTACGAAGGCAAAAAGCATTACTAGAGTTTTTTTAAGTATTTTTTTAAAGATAAGTGAGTTTATCACTAGAAATATGGCATGGCCCTAAATCTGTATGCACCTAGTAACAGTTTCAAAATATATTTTAAAATTGTCAGTCTAAAATAAATAAATGAATAAACAAGTTCAAATCATATTAGCAGACTTTAAAATATTTCTCTCAACAGGTGATAAGAGAAGCAAACAAAAAATTTCCAAGACAGGTGGACAGATGTACAAATTAAGTACAATCATACCATGGAATACTACTCAGAAATAAAAAAGAAATTAACTATTGACACACGAAACAATATGAATGAACAGCAAAGTTATATACCGATTGATAGAAGGTAGATAAAAATGAGTATATACTGTACAATTCTATTTATAAAAATTCTAGGAAATTCAAATAACCTGTAGTAAAACAAAGCAAAACAGTGATTTCCTGGGGACAAGAGAGGGAGTGAATAAATGGAAGGGAGAACTATGGTGATAGTTTGTTTGTTTTGTTTTGGTTTTTTACGCCTACAGCACCTGGTCTTCCTAGTTGGTCTCCCATCCAAGTACTAACCAGTCCCGACCCTGCTTAGCTTCCAAGATCACATGGGATCAGGCATGTTCAGGGTAGCATGGCCATAGACATGATAGTTTTATGAATGTATAAATATATCAAAACTTATGAAACTGTATACTTTAAATATGTACACTTTACATTTCCATATGTCAATTATACCTCAATAAAGCTATTTAAAAAATCAGTAAGTCTAGAGAAGATCTGAACATCATAAACACATGCACTCAAATGACAAATGTAAGCTGATAGAAGACTTTGAACACAATAATAGAGTTCACATTCCATTTAAGTTCACATGGAATATTTACCCAAACTGACTACATTAGAGGCTTTAAAGAAAGCCTCGATAATATTCAAATGATTGAGATTATTCAAGTATATTCTATAAGTACAGTGAAATTAAGATAGAGTAACAAAAAGATGACTAAAAAATCCCATATTCCCTGAAATTTAACCAATATTCCTTTATATAATAGGTCAAAGAATAAGTAACAATGGAAATTAGAAAATAATTCAAATTTAAGGATAATGATGATTGAACACACCAATATTTGGGTGATGCAGCTAAAGCAGTGCTTAGAGAAATAAGTATAGCTTTAAATGTATATTGTAGAAAAGAAGAGATATGGAAACATAACCTAAGAAAACATCACATCTAAAAAAAGTACAAGAAAATGAAAGGCAGAAGTCAATGAATCAAAATATCAGTACTTTAGAGATAATGAACAAAATCAAAACATAATTTTAAAAGATTTTTTAAAAATTGATAAATCTTAGCAAGCTTAATTGAAAAGAGAAAATAATCAAATTTTTTCTGATCATATCTGAGAAAACAAATACACAAAATCACAGAAACTAAAACTCCACAAAGGTCAAACTGGCAAGCCCAAGTATTACATGAATACATGCAAATGAGTTTCATATTTTTTATTAAACTTATCTCTAATGCAGTTAGATTGACATTTACATTATAGCCAGTTTTCTTATAAAGTATGGCGGCAATTCTTTTAAAATGTCTTTTCATGCCTTTGGATTTTTTTTCTCAATTGAGGTAATTTTTAAAAACTCTATGTCTAAAAATTAAACCATTTCTAAATATAGATATACGAGGCACATAATAAGGAGATAACTCTGTATTATGAAATTTATAGTTGTTTAAATTATATTAATATATACTTCATCAAAATTATTGTAGAATAAAAAAGGGCTACGATTGATATTATATGTAAGCTTTACTCAAAGTAATAAACATATTGCACAGAACTTTTGAATAAAATAAAAAATAAAAAGCTATTTAGAGATTTGCTGGTTTTCATGATTGTAGCTTCCTGAGGCGGTGTCTACATATGCCTCACATCAGAATATTCTTAAAATTTACTTTTTCTTTGAATTTGTCTTAAGTTAAAATTATTTTTACTTTCTTAATAGAAATTTTCAATTAGATATGCAAATTCTCTAATAGACCATGATAGCAAATTTTTTAGTACAAAGAAACAAAGTCTAGGCCATATAGGTAAACCAGAAAAACTGTAGTGATTGGCCAACGAAGAATGACAGCTTTCTGTGTACTGTAAAAATTTTAAGTGAATTCATAATCTCTCAGGCCAATAATCTAAAAGGTGAAGAAAAGTGAATTTAGGTCAAATTCTCACTGAGAAAATATTTTACATACAAGGTTTATATGATATTAAAATGTACCACACTGATTAGCACATTTTATGTAACCACAGATGCATGAAGGGAAGCAAGTCCAGAGAAAAACACAGAAACAACCACAAGCATAGCATTAAATTATACTGCTGGTTTATTTGGTAGAAATCCATACCAGCTTCTAGCATATTGTCAATTTTTTATATTCAGTATCTAGTGATGACATTCACATCATATCTGTATTCTCAAATCTGTATTCATGTCAACATGTACATAATTATAGTTATTTTAATTAAAAAATTTGAATATTCTATGAACTTCTACTTACCTCCCCTTTCCTCCCCAAAATTACACAAATCAATGTTTACTTTTATGACTGCAAAGTCCATTATTTTAGATGGTGTTTATATCAATAATAGTGTGAATTTCTGAGGGATGTATGGTAGAAAGGGGCAGAAAACTCACATGAAAATAACTCCCTAAAATTTGAAGTAGTAAAGATATTTCTATTTTTATAATATCTTCACATAATAATGTCTTCGCCACTATTCATTCAGCTGTTGTAGAGCCATACACCAGGCACTGTATTACGGTTTGCTTTGCTTTAGCTGATAGCACACAATTCAAGTTTTCTATCATTTATACTGAGTCTAATAATTGCTTTTGTTTTGTATCCTTTTTGTCACATTTCGCTTTTCAATTTTATTAATAAAATGTTGAGGAAAGCCTTAGAATACTACGAATAAGATCTTTTATGCCATTTTATTAATAGCATTTAACATTAGCTGTTAAACTATTAACATATAATAAAAAAAGTTGCAATATTGCATTAGCAGGGTAAATGCATTCCTGTGAATAATAATAAACCACTTACAATTTACTAGAAACTAATATAATTTAGCCCAAATTATATTGTTAACAATATGCCTGTTTTATTCACATGAATTTTCAAAAACCACTCTCAAGGACTAACATAAAACACCTTATGCGATTTATGTATACTATAACTCATAGATGGAATGGGCAATAGAAATTGCCAAAATTAACATTTATGCCAGCCTTTTTAGGACAGCTATGAATGTATTAGTCTTGTAAAATATATGCCCATCTCTTCTTTTATCTGTATGTCTCCATTTGTACTTGGATTGTATTTACAGTGGAGAAATGAAATATGTCAGATTGACCCTGTTTAAGAATATATGGTGTTTTATAGGCTCAATGGTCCCCCTATAAAATTAAAAGAGTTTGACTATATTATTATAAGTAATTGCATTAATAGTCTCAAGAGTAGGAAAGAGCCCTAGCAAACCTTTTACACTTTACAGAACCCTCTCCTAGATAATAACCTTAAGAAATGCTAACACTCTCTGAGTTATTACTATGATTACTTTACATCCATGAACATCCATGAGGATTTATGAGTTAGGTGCTGAGACACAGAATCATAGAGTAACTTCTCATTGACCTCCCAGCTAGTAAGTGGCAAAGAGGGAGCGAGGAAGAGCAATTAGACATGTGGGTAGCAGCCTTTTAGTGTCTGTAGTTAGGCAGTCTCTGCTAAGGAATTCTGAAGGAGGGATGATCATTTCTCTCTCGGCCACCTATGGTATTTTTGACATCTCCAGTTTAAGTCCTTCCTTATACTGAATCTGTATAGCTGATACTCATACCTCTTGGTACTGGCTCAATCCTTTGGGGTAGCACAGAATAAGTCAAACACCTCTATCCATAACATATGTTCAAGTACATGAAAAAGGCAATCACATTTCTTCAAAATCACCTTTTTTCCCAAACTAAATACTTCTCAGTTCCATCAACTTTTTTGTTATGACATATTCTTTAACCTTACCACATTTTGACTGCTCTTCCTTGAGTACAGTGTTTGTCAACAAGCATTTTAAATTGTGGCATCAAAACTGAAGTACTATATTTCAGACATGAGCTGACTCTACCCTCTCTTGCCCAGAGAACCTAAGCATTTTTAATTGACCTTGAAATCAAGAAAATTCTCTAGATTGAGTCACTCTTCCCAAGTTCATGCTTGAATAGTTTTTGTTTTAATGTAAGTGATGGAATATGTATTTATCTTTAGTAAATTTTATCTTTTAGTTTATTCCTTATTGATTATCCAGGACATTAGTTCTCCCTCTCAGAATGACATTGTCCTCGGATTTGATAAGCATGCTACCTTTATTATCTTCAAGGCTTGATAGAAAATGGGGAAGCAGGACCCAGCTTACAATCCTGGCTATGACACTAAAGCAGCATCTGGAAGTCACTTGGGCAAAGAACAACATAGTAAGGGAAATGCATAAGAGGATCTGGAGGTCAATAGATCAGATGCTGTCTTAGGCTACTACAGAGGCTATCCCCACAGCCTAAATATTCTCTACCTTTGGCATCTGTAACAAATCAGATTTCAAAAACCAGTAATCAGTAAAAACATATGTCTTGTCAAGATGTCCTTAGCGAAAGGTTTGTTATGCTCCCAGATAATGGTAGTAATAATAATGACCTCCATTATTGTTTACTATGGTCCGGACTCTGCATATCAGCTACTGCTTTCAATCTTTCTAGCAACCGTCTGAGGCAGATGATGATGATGATGATGATGATGATGATGGTGATGATGATGATGATGATTACAGCTATTTTACAGAAGAGAAACTAAGTTATTTACCTAGGATACCATAAATTGAAAGAGTAATCTCAGGATTCACACTCAGCCGTCTGTCTCCAGAATCTGTACCCTGTGACATTCCTCCAGACTATCATTTTATCTTTAAATACAGGAGGTAATTTCCAGCCTTCATATTTTTTCCCAGTAACAATTGCAACCATAGTTTTATTCTGATTTATTTTTGCAATCTAACATTTCTAGAGCATTTTCTTCAGCTCTATGACCTGATAAGACCATTATCATCTTGAGTCTCTGAATATTTCTTCTTTCTCAAGCTTAATACCTTGCATTTTTCTTTATTAAAGTCTAACCTTGTTCATTTGTCAATGTGCTAAGCATGTACCATGTTCTCAATATTGTGCTAAGAGCTTGAATAGCATTTCTAAATGGAAAAGTTATTTGTGATTTGATAACAAAGACCTTAATTATACATTCAACAGGGAGGACAACATGTCTAAACAAAGTCGTTCTCAATGAATACCAAATTATGTATCCAGTCTCTATTTAAAAGAGGAAAACATAACTCACAAACATACATATTTGTTTGCTGAAAGTCATTCTTTGTATACAGAAATAAAATGGATGAGGAAAGTTTCAGGTTTTCTGTATGGAAACCATTTGCAATCATCTTTATTATATTATAATTTATAATAATATTATAATATATTATATTTATAATTTATAATAATATAATCTAAATTATATTATAATTTAAAATGCATTGCAAAAGTTCACAAAGGGAAAGAGCAAACCTAGTTAAGTGAATTTGCAATAGGTCTGTAGGTTTATTTCTTCATTCCATTCCTCTTGACCACAAAACAAACAAAAAAACAAGATTATATAGGAAACTTTACCCAGCAAACATTTTCAGACATATTGTCTCTCACCCAGACCACCCACCCCTGTCACTAATCATGGCTGGTTCCACTGTACTTCAGGAATTTTACTATTGAATCAAATATTCCCTAATCAACCAAACTTCTGTTCTTCAGCCTCAAATGCATGAGATTATTGGCAGCCAGAGAATCATCCAGAGCCTCACATGGCTCCCCAATGCTCCCCAGGCTCTTGTGATGCAGCTGCAAGAGAGAGAAGCAAGCCAAGCTCAGAGCCCAGCGTGCCTTGCCTGCACTTTACTGGCACCAGAGCAGCCGTGGCTCTCCATAGTGCTCCTGGAGAAATCCCCCAGAAAACCAAACAAATTACCATCCCTGTCCATTTTCCTTAGGAATGCATTAATTTCAAGCTTTACAGAGATGTGTGCACAGAGTAAGTGAGAGGTTGAAAGGCGAGGAAGGCAGTTGGTATCAGCCAACTTTTAGCTTCTTCCCTTAATGATGGTAGCAAAGTGATGAACCATACCTCTCCATGACCAACTGTGTAAAACACAATTTGAACTTACCCTCTTTCTAAGCCAAAGGTATGGTGTCCCTGCTCAATGCTGAGATGGTTCCACTAGGATTAGGGTTTGTTTTCTCTGCCTCTGATTTAGCTGGAGGTCCAGCTCAGATTCTGAAGAGATTGAAAGAGTCCTTTTTGAAGCATTAAGTAATTCCTTGTCAACCCACCCTATGTTTTCCAATACATAGGACTGAGTTGTGGCCAGTTTCTACACCTGCCCAGTAAAAAGAAGAGCTAAGCTACTACCACTCCACTTCATCAGTAAAATTTTTATTCATCATATTTTAGCCAAGATGACTTTTCTCCATGGAAAAGAAGTCAAATAATCATAAATGTTTATATGAGTACTTATTAAGTGCCAGACATGTTACTAAATGCTTTTCATTCATTGCCTTGTTCAATCCTCATAACCACCCTGTGAGGTAAGTACTATCATGAGCCTCACATTTCCAATAAAGAAACTGAAACTCAGATATGACAAGGGTTTTGTTTAAGGTCACACGGTTGCTAAGTGAACAGACCAGAATGTGAACTAGACCTCACTAATGGCAGAGCTATATAACTGCAAGTAAAAATGCTCTCAATGTCCTCCTTAATGGAATAAATTCTTAGGTAATTCAAATACAAATTGAATAGGCATTCAAATGATAACTTCTAACACATTTTTTACTTATAAATAGCACAGAAATAAACTATATGGGATACAGGAAGGATTTCTAGGCCCACATTTTAGGAAATATTTTTCCTTTGGCAATTTGTCAAACCTAACTTGTTCCAGTGATATATTAAGCTCTGTTTAATATCTACAAAGAGCACAAATAGGTAGAAAAATGTTTTTGACCCTTACCAAAAGTGCTTATGACCTCATTTCCAAACCCAAAACCTTTGAATACTGATTTGGAAACAAGTTTTTAAAAGAATTAGCTCAAAGCAGCAGGTTTGTAACTCGTATGACATGGGATGATCAATGGCCACATTAGCTGATAATCTAAGGCATAAAACATGCATGAGGCATTAGCATGGAAATCTAACATGTTCCCACCCCAGGTGGCACTGGATTTCTAATCTGTTGTCCCATATAATAGGAATAAACTTAAATAGCTTATTTAGAACTTCATTTACAAAGTTAATAATTAGAGTGATCTACTTAAAAGGCAGGTTAGGGAGAAGAAGGAATAAAGAAAGCTAGATGGGGCTTGACATGAAAGAAAGAAAATAAAGTCATTTTGAAAAAGCCACACTTAACACTTTAGTATAATTTTTCCTTAAAATTCTGATGAGAGGGCATCGGGGTTAGAAAAAAGCATGACCTCCCAAGGCTGAGTCTTGGTTAGGGACCAACAAATGAATCCTACTATTTGTTATAGGGTGCTAGGCAAGTTGTTTAATCTCCCAAACAAAGATTTATACATCTTTAAAATGGGAATGATAACACCTGCTTTGCAAGGACTATAACATAAAGCAAAGTGGTTAATACAGTGTCTGACTCTTGGGAGGTACTCAATTTCTATTGATTCCACCCTTGGTGGATTCACCAGAAAGTGCTAATTGTGGTCCTTTTTTACTGATTCTGAAATGCCAGGGTCTGATCTGGTCACAGATTTGCACATGGTACTTTTCTTACCTAGAGCCCATGCTGGGATAATAGTTAGATGAGTTGTTTAATTTGGTGTTATTTAGAATATTGGGCAAATGAGGTTCAACTAATTAGAAACAAGCAAGTATATAGGCTGTTAGAGAAAAGCCACCTAAGACACGGAGCTCAATGCAGGGGTCTCTTTTATCTGGCTTAGTAAAACCTACTTATTCAGTAGAGTTAATTTATCTCCCCATCATCCCAGTTGCCATCCTGAAGGTCAAATAACATATTCATTGCCGGAGAGCTGGATACTATCCATAATGTGACTCCAGAGAAGATGGACCCTCCGCAATGTAAAGTGTGGACATTATTATTAACACTTTTAATTTCACTTTATGCATTAAATCAGTCTTGATAATTAGCAGGTTCCACCGTCTAAACAATTAGCTAGAACAGTAAATAATTAAGAGACAGGAAAAGCTAATTAACCTCCATTTCCTTCACAGATCTCTATGGAGAATTTTATATATATATATAATATACTTGTAGGGTTTTTCTGGGGTTTTTTTGTTTTTGTTTTTGTTTTTTTATTTTACATAAGGGACTGTTGTAAGGTGTTTTCATACCCACCCTTATATAAAAGCATGGTCTGCTTCACATGTCTAAAAATTCTTGTCACCCTTAGCTCTGCTGAAAGGTTTTCAGGCCACCGAAAGAATTTTCGCAAGCTATATTAAGGCCATAATGCTCACTTTTAGAGGGTCGTAAATAGAGGGTACAAGCTGCTGTCCACAGCTAATCAACTCATGTTGCTGCCCTAACAGAAAAGAGCCAGTGGTGAAAGGCCCTCCTCAACCAGATTGAGGACCTGCAGAAAGGCTAGACATTTAGGGACAAGTAGCAGCACCTTTGGTTATGACTATATCCATCCATGAGCTCATCTTTGCCTAGTTACCCTCTCTAATGCACCTATAAGCTCTCTCCTACCCCTGAGGGGCTTTTCACCTCCAAAGTTCTCAAACCATATTCTAATCACCTGGAGAGCTTTAAAAACCAGCTCCAGAGATTCTAATTGATGCAGCCTGAGCATGGGGAGTTTAGAAAGCTCCCCAGGTGACTATAGTGTGCAGCCAGGTTTGAGAATCAGCACTCTAACATAACAGTCGCTATCTATCCAGCACTCTCACATTCATATGCCCTTTCCTTTTGCTTCAAATGTTGCTCTCATACCTGTCAAACTTCTTCTCATCCTATAAAACTCAGTCGAATGAAGCCTTGCCCCAGACGGTTAGGTCTAGCCATTGTCAGATCCCAGAACAGTTCATGCAGCCCCTTAATGGAGCTAACAGGATCTATCTATCTTGCCAACCATTGAATACAAAAGAAAACATTATTAATAATTCTTCTGGGTGACATGTCAACTAGGACTCTCCCGGGAAATCTGGAACACCAGATCACCCTAATTATAATCCTTATTATATTAATCAGTAATTGTATACTTGCTTGTCTGTCTCCCACCATAGACAGTGAAAGCCATTAAGGGAGGTACTGTACTTACTCATTTCTCTAACCTGAGTACCTAGCATAGATTAGATATTGAACAGATGTTTCTATCAAAGGCTTTCTGTTTTATTATAGTCAAATGCATGGACTCTGTAGCCAAAGAACATGGGTTCGAATTCCAATGATGCCACTTATTAGATGTGTGACTGGGCAATTTCTTATGTTTTAATGGCTTCATCTCTGAAATGGAAATAGTATGGAATGTACTTAATAGGGCTGTTTAAAGGTTTAAATGAGTTGATATACATAAAGTGCTTAGAGCAATACCTCAATATAGGAAGAACTATATGTTTCCTGTTATTTATAAAAACATATATAATGTATGTATGGATAGATAGATAGATAGATAGACAGATGATAGATAGACCAGTTGAATAAGCTTAAAGTGGCTATTTTCTGTGGATCACCTCCAAATAACTGTGCCCACACAAATAATGGCTAACTTTTACTACTCACCATGTTCCAGGCACTAGTACATGCATAGTTATCTCATTTACTTTTCATCACAATCCCATCAGAAAAAAATATTATTTATTACACCAAGTTTAAAGATAAGGAAACTGAGGCTCAAAAATGAAGATTTTCACACTCACAAAATTTTATCTTTCTTTAAGAAAAAAAGCAATTTCAATCTTCTCTCATTGTTTCTTATAATTCCTTTGAGAAATAAAAGGGCTTCTCAAAGTCCCTGTTATACAATGTACCCAATGATTAAGTAAATGGATAGTGAAAAGACAATGACAGTGAAATTTGTGCTTTGGAGGGAGCTCTTAGTCATTGCTTTTTGAAGTGCTTTTTTAACAATTCATGAACCCACTTTATCAAGAAGGTAATATATAAAGTAGGATTTAGGGTACTCTGAGGACACCCAAAATTATAAAAATCATCCTCTTACCTCGAAGGAGTTCAAAATTGAGTTGCAAACATAGAGAAAATACTAAAAAAACTATAGGATTTAAATATCAGTAATATAAGAGAGAGCCTCAAAGCAACATATGCTTAATTCCCAAGTTTGTACCTGTCAGAGGCGGTCAGGAATGGAAGGATTTGTGAAGAGAAGAGACTAAGGGGGCATGAGAACTGTCTCTTTAAACATTTATTAATTCAACAAACATTCACCAGTACCTACCATGTGTCACTCCTCTGTACCCTGGGACCATGGCGCTTAGAAAAACAATGGTATGCTCAAGAAGCTGAATCAGGAGAAGGAATCAGGCATGTGGACTGATAACTCAAATGGCATAAGAATAGCTACTGCAGGTTTCCAGGATATGGGGGGGAGCCCAGAGAGGAGCCGCCACTCAGCTTAGTCTGCGCAGAGCTGGTAACAGCAAGGTATTCGAAGGCTCTCTCAAAAAGAGATTGCCCAAGCTGAAGCTTAAAGAATAAATAGGAATTACCAAGAAAAAAATATTAAGGAAAGGTTCATAAAGTAGAACGAGAGCATGGGAAAAGGGAGAGAGTCATTAAATAAAAAGAAACAAAGAAATGCAAACAAAACGATCAAAATTTTAGGAGATGAAAGGTGGGAAGGCTAGGGTAACATGAGGGAGACAAAATCCTCTAGAGAGAATTGAGATATAAGGCTGAAAAGTTAAACGATTATTTTTTTAGTTTATATTGTTCAACAGAATTCCAACTAATGAAGAGATTGCATATTTATCGATGAGCTTCTTGCAGAAAGGCACAGAGCGTGCTATATACTATTTCAATGTGTTTGGAACCAAAAAATACTCAAAATGTTTGCTCTGTGAAAATATATATGCACATACACACATATGCACACACTAACAAAAAAACATGTGCCAAAGCACAATTTAATCCCAGTCTATATTCATAACTGATCTCAAAATTAAAAGTTGTTTTTGTTTGTTTTCATTCTAGCCTATGCCAGTGATAGAACTGATGTGGGCCCTGGGGAAACATGAAAGACATAAAGGGAAGATAAAACAACTCTTCTAAAAATGATGCCCCAAACTAAGCTTATAAAATACACTTGCCAGAAGGAAGATAAAGACAACATTTATTTGTCTAGTTTCATTAAAAAGTGCACATAGCCTATTACTAAGGAAGAAAAACATGCTCCAAAAGAAGTAATAAGCTTTGAGAGGAAATATGGAAAAGAAAAACCTGATTATATTATTTATGCATGAATATACTGTGTATCTATAAAAAAATACATAATATATACCTTAATCTTCCCATTATCCATTAATGGGTCGATGAAATAATTGATCAAGAAGCAGCAGAACAGAGTGTTTAAGTGCACAAGCTCCGATGTGAGACTGACTGCCTGGCATCCAATCCTTGCTCCTCTATGAGCACTTTCTCTGTGATCATAAGCAACTTAGCTTCTCCACACCTTAGTAACTTCATCTATAAAATCAAAAAAATAACAGAACCTACCACATGTGATTAAACAATGATCCTCTTATGAGGATTAAATGATGCAATTCACCTAAAAGTGCTCGGCATGTTAGCTGGCATGTCATAAGAATTCAATAGTAGTCTCAGAACTATTAAACTTACACCAGAAATTACTCCAAAATATAGAAAGAAGGAGACATTTTTAAAAGCATTAAAGTGATTAGATGGGAGCTGACTAGTCTTTTTGAGGCAGCTATAAATTCACTAACATAAAAAACTTCTTTTGTAAAGGACCATCCAGTGCTTAAAACAGGATCATTTTTCATATTGATCTCCATATATTCCTGCCACTTTGACTCACCTCGTCTATATAAATAAGCCTTAAAAAAATACCCCTGAATCTAATCACTTCTGGAGCCTACAAAACCATCTCAAAGGAAATGGTTTCTGCTGTAAATTGTTAATAAAATGTAGTACTCCAGCTAATAGAGTTCTGAAAATTAAAACAATAACATAGTAACAGGCTTGGGTAAAACGGTTGTGATCGACAAGTTTAATAATACTGAATTAATCCCCCAAATGCAACCAAATATCAATTTACCTTTTAAAACTTCAATCTTTTCCCTTGGATTTTATCCATCTCCCTTTCTCTCTCTCTCCCATCCTCTTCTCCTCCCTCATTTATACCTCACTTCTGGAGAATAATTTTAAAAGGGAACTTTTGCCAAGATTCTGAATTGCTTGTATTGCCTAATGCATATACAAGTAGAAAAGGACATATCCAAAACCTGAATACAAAGGCAGTCATTCCAGAGCTTGTAATATTTGGAGCTAGATTGTAAATGGTAGAAATTTCAAAGGGGAGAAAAATGCCTAGAGATCAGACTCAAGAAATATATTAAGCCACTAGAAACTTTGATCTGAAACCTTTGTATTTTGCATTTTATGAATGTAAAATATGGATCTTTCAATCAAGAGGAGTAAAGGAATTCCAGGATATAGTCAAAAGAACTCACATTTCTATATCTAACTTTCTTTTTTTTCTTTTTTTCTCTCTTTTTTTTTTTTTTTCTGTCCTGGAAAAGGAGAATTACTCTTTCGTTGTGCAAATCTACCTGCTCGGAAGCATATGATTAAAATCCTAAGAAACTCAGGTCTTGGGGCACAGAGAAATGTTAAAAAAAAAAAAATTCTAAATCCTAAGGTGAGTTGATACTCTTTTAAGCTGTGATTAAGTTTAAAAATAAAACCATCAATGGCTTTTGTTCTACAGTTGAAACCAGAAGTCTTCTTTCCCCCTGCACTGTCTTCACTTTTGCCTTCAAATAAAATTTTGCAGATCTAAAAGCCTCTTTTGTGGCTTAGGTTTATTAAACCCTGATATTCCTCCAGGGTTGAAGATCCTTGTGCTAAACTGCTTACCAAAGGTTTACAAATTGAAATGGTTCTCAAGGGAATTTTTTTTCTGCCCAGTTAGTTCTGTTACTGCTGTCTCGAAGTCAGAGATTATTGAGACAAAACGGATTAGAAAAGCCAAACCTCTCTAACTTCCAACACCAACTAGGTCAGAAAAGCAGAAATCAAAAAGCTTGGAGATCTTTTCACTCTCATATTAATAAAAGACTTACTCTGGTAAGTGAAAACCTTGTTTACTCAACAGCAGTTTGCAGAAAACAATACCTCAAACCATGATTTCTTTCTTTCCCAACAAAACAACACTCAAATTCTTGATCAAATTCTGGGTTAAACCGCTTTGTGCCACATCATTTATTGACTCAACTGCCAAGCAACTTCTTACAGACCCCACATGGCATATCATAGCAACTACACAGTTTAGCCAGAGAATTAACAAAAAAATAAAGACACTTGTCCAACAAGGACAAGGAAATAAAGAAATTAAAATTCCATGCTCTTTCCTGAGCTTCAAGTTGTACCATGCCAGTGTTCAGCTTTAGATTTCTTTCCAAGGTCAGTGATGCAGCATTATATACAGTGAGTCAAAAAAAATTCTTCCCATTTTTTTCTTAATAATAGGAAACATAAATTTTATATAAGCAACTCCCACTTAAAAGTGGGCCATGGTCTAAAAGTTACACATTATCTGATTAAAGCTCAAAACACATTTCTACATTTCAGAAATAGTAGCTCTTGACTTCTGAGATGGGTTCACACATGACTATATCTATATTGCAAGAACCCTATATCTAACTTCCTTAAGAGGTGGCTAACCACCTGGTGTTTAAACACTTTTAGTGACAGAGCCCACAGCTTCTTAAGAAAGTCCAGTTTTTATGTTAGGCATCTCCATTTGTACATTAGCTAAAATCTACTCACATTCAGCTACAATCTGTCTCCACCTACCACCTAGCAGATCCTCTTATCGTGGCCCAGGGAGCCAATCTGCTGCTTCAGCCCTCACTTCTCCACACCCAATTCTTTGAATCATTTCTCCTAACATGGACTCTAGCCCGCATACCCTGAATTTGCCCCATTTCATTTTTAATGTCATTTGTGTAATGTGATACGTACAGCTGGAGAGTCACATGTGTGTGGCTAGCACAGCAAGACACTGATTACCATGGCCTAGACAGTGTGATTTTATTTTGTTTCACTGAATACTAAGTCATTGAAAGACACAAACAGCTGTCATTGGAACTTATTAGGATTAAAGCAGAGCTTCATTGTTTATAATGTGTGGCAGAGTGCCTAGTGAGGAAAAAAATTTTTTTTTTTAAGCAGAGAGGTGAGAACTAAAAATACCAGCCACTTATACATCTAGAAATAGAACCAGAAAATTACCTCCAAGTAAATCTTTATTTTTTTTTCAAAAGAATCATTTCGATGGCATTAGTTACAAAACTATAAGGCAAAAATTTGCCCATCGCCCCAGAGAAAAGTACAAAACAATCTTTTTTTCTAGTTAGGCAAAGTCTGTTTCTCTCAACCAGCCCCTGGAGTTCCAACCTCTGACGGGGAGTTCGAGAGGAGCAATTTGCATGAAGAGCTGCTGGTGGTGGTGGGGTTGCTTTCAGAGAGGGAAAGGACCAATACTACGAAGAACCTAATGGTCCAAAAAAGCTACCAAGCTCCTGAAATAAAATAACAATGGAGCTATATACAACAGCATGACAAGAAGGTTGGTTCCTCCTTGCAGTTAAAGAAGGAAAAGAGAAATGGAAGTTTTCGTAAGTTGGGACCCACTGCCCTGCGCTCTCACCCTAGAGACATACTTAGCTCTAAAGAGAGTACTCTGTGGATAAACCTAAGAAACTGTTAGTTTAGAAGCCCCAGTCAATTTGATATGGAAATCTCTTGGCTGAGAATAATACCAAAAGAGTAGGATCACCATCTCCTCAAGAGCTGCTAGCATCAGTAGCTGGAGCAGAAGATTGAGCCGTTAGCAACATCACTTTAAGCATAAGCATGAGAAACAATTCCTCCTCAAAGGGACATAAGCCTTTACTAGCATAGAGTTACAAGCTCCAGGTGAAGTCAGGCAAATCTAGCTTTATAATCTGGCTCTGCTATTTCCCAGCTGTATGACCTTAAATTCTTTTTAGCTGTTTTGTTTTTTCATCTATATAATGAAATAATAATATCAATTATCTCTTAAGATTGCTGTGAAAGTTTCAATAAAGTAATAGCTTCAGAGATTTAACATATTCTTTGGAATCTGTTAAAAACATATGTTATTAGTTCTTACATATCTTTTATACTTTTTTATTGTGAAAAATAGTACATACAGAAAACATACATTAAATATAAATGTACAGCTAAATACATTATTTTAAAGTAAATAGCACTACTCAATTTTTTAACTTTTCACTTTAGGATTTTTCTTTGCTTCTTTTTAGAATTTTTCCATCATTTTTGTATCATTTTCGACTTCGTTACAGACATTTAAGCTTGCCTTTTCTTTCCTTGAATATACAAAGCTTAGTTATTTTTAAATCTTTATAATTCTGCATAGACTCATTCACATCAGCTTGTCTCTCAGTGTGCCCAGTCAATTTTTATTATGTGATGGACACTATATTTTTAGAAATAATTTTAAGCCTCCAATGATATTATCTTCCTTAAGAAGTCATTTTTTGTTGCTTTAGCCAGGCACCTTGAAGTACCAGAAATGACCTTAACCTTATAAGGATTGAGCTTTCCTGGTCTCCCACTTGACTGAAGGGCTGGACTAATAGGGTTCCCAGACATCCTTACTCCTGAAAGTTGTGGCCCTTCAGAGTCCGTACCTAAACACAAAATAAGGGTTTTTTTGCTGTGGCCCCTACTTTTGACAGATCCTAGACTCTAAATTTTGTCCCCTTAATCTGCAAGGCTGTCAAAAATATTTCTCAACATTTTGATCATCTCCTCAATAATCTGCAAATGTAAGCAACCTAAATGCTGCTCTCATCTCTGTAGATGTGTCTACACCCAACTCTTGGCTCCACAATCTTTGAATATACTTTTGGCTCTCCTATACCTTTAAGTACATGTTTCTTTAAAATGTTGTCCAGTTGTTCTTGTTATTTTTATTAAGAATGTTAGTTAGAATTACCTACCGTGATATTACCATAAGTGAAAGTCTCTACTCTTATTAGTATTTATGTAATTATCTACAATAAATTCACCTATTTAATGAACAGTATTACTGCTTTCTATGTGCTTCTCTTATGATATTAATCACTTTTAACCTTGTATTATAATCATTTTTTTAAATATTTCTTTCCACCTTTATTAGATTTTTAAGCTCTTCTAAGACATAACTTCTAACCACATCTGATTCATCTATGAATTAACCCCAAGTCCTGAATCGTATTCACATTAACTTTGCAGAAACTGTTGAGTGAATAAATAAAGTTAAATATCCCTTGTTTACAAAACTGGACACTTCTGAAATAGAATCTCTAAATTAACCTAAACTATGCAATTGGTCACCTCAGCAGAATTAAGAAGTAGGCTATAATTTCAAATATCAATTGTGATTTGCATTAATGAGTTCCTCCAGATCTTGTATGATAGGTGATTGCATACCTGCAGAAATAAATATGAGTATTAAGATACAACAAATGAAAGTTTGCACGTCCCAAGTTGCAATTTCAATATTGATCTGCATATTTCATTCAGTATTAGCACTCGTGACTCAAATTATATAGCCATTGCTCTCATTAAAATTCATAAACTCCCTCCGGAATTCATGGCAGCCATCTGGCCAAATATTGGCTTCTAACATTTGGAACTCAATTGCATTGAAGTCACTGAATCTCTCAATCAATTACAAAGGATCTGAGCTCTTCGGGTTTACATTGATTTGCCACCATTTTCTTAATGGAGTCATAGCCTCTGTAATTACCCATTTGACAGGAGAGGTGCCTGCTTTCTGAAGACTATATATCTTAGCACTTCATTTAACTAAAATGTTAGTTGGCAGCCCTCATAAGAACATCAGCTACAAAATGTGATTAGAGTTCATGTAAGTGTAACAGAATGATGTTCTCATCTCATCTCTACTTATTGCATATGGTTGCCACATATTATTCTCTAACACGGATTGAATTTTTAAAGTAACTTCAATGTACATTTTTATTTTATAATTCATCAAGAGCCAAAATTTATGCATTTGCACACACCTTTGTATGTATAAGCCATACTTAAAAAGTGCAGTTTGATTGAAAAACCTAAAATCCCTTTTTCAAAAGTAAAAAGCCTTCTGACCCTCAAAACACGAAGCATAGTTGATCATGGCTTTTTAAGAAGCACAAGTAATTAAGACCCCCTTCCTTAATATGCTGGAAGAAGTAGAACTTTTCTGTTGTATTCAGACACAATTCAGATTCTGATGTCAGTTAAACCACTGATTACCTGCATGATATAGGTAATTTTTTAAATCTTTCTGAGCCTATCACTTCATTTGTAATATTGAGATATTGATATCACTTTATTTTAATAATTATACTACTGTTAAAATAGTTTATTATAATATTTTTGTAGGGTTGAAATGTCAAAAAATAAAGCTCCACTGTACCTAGAAAATTAGACATTTGTATTAGTCAGATTTTACTTAGATAAAGAAGCTACAACTAACTCAATATCTTTGATTTTCAACAGCAAACATTGTTTCTTTTTCAAGAATCTTCATGTTATCCGAGGCTCTGCTGAATGGGTTTGAGCTTACTTGGCCAGTTAAGTTGAGCTTGATTCCAGTACCAGTTTGCGTTCAGATCTGCTCCATGACTCTCCATCCAGGATTTAGGATGAAAGAACTATGCCTACCTCAGGTATGCTCTTCTCATTGTGAATAGCAGAAATGAAGAAGGCTGGTGGGAATTTGCTCAGACCTCCCACCCTACCACTTCTGCCCACTTCCCGTTGGCCATAATGAGCCACATGGGTGACCCTGAAGTCAGTGTGGCAGGGAACAGTGTTGCGCCCCAGGGAATCCATTCCCAGGACAAGAAAGAAGGAGCAGCTATGAATGCTCACTACCGCACAATTCGATTAATGATAGTCATTATAATTAGCTATTGTTTGGCACTATGATGGTTCTAACTGTGAAAACATCCTGAGGTCTGTTGGAGGAGGTCATCCAGAGGACATGACTGCTAGAGGAACCTCGAGCTGGACCCAGATAGTCTCAGTCTCCACACCCCCACCTCATCCTTGCATGTACATTCTGTACACCAATCCCACAGCCAAAGCCATGTCAATGATGAACCTCTCAAGAGCAATGAGTTAAGGACATCTGGACAGTGTACATGACTTAACCTATTTAAGGCCTCTACATAAACTCATGGTTCTGATGGCCAGGTAGGGAGATTTACTCATCTTGAGGCACCCAGGAGAAGCCTTCTTGGGTAAGTTCTCCCACTTATTAAACCTGCCACCTACCAAACTGGAGTGCTCTGCCTCTTTCTTTCACCTCTCCGTACTCTCCTTGTTCGACTTTCACTCGGAGAACAACGGACGGTGGGAACCAACAAGACTTCATAGCAAATTATAGAGATATTTTCCCAATTGCCTCCAAGAAATCAAATGTCCTTCTGATGAAGCTTTTATTAGATGATTTGAGTGCATTGTTTTAAGTTACTGAAGTTGTTCATTCAAGAGGCCTGAGTACCTGAAGGAAGCAGTGTTATACCACTCAATACTTTCACAAGTACTCTTTAAAAAATAAAACATATACATGTTTTGTCTTTACATTGTACCTATAATAAAATGTACATAACTACCTCTTTATGAAAATAATACATATATTTGGCTTTACTTGCTGCGAATGAGGCATAACAATCCTGTTAAAGTGGGCAAAATAATACTTCCTAAAATGTAATTTAATTAAGATCTTCTTCATGAATTAGAAGTCAGGATTCTTTGTTTGCCCACTTGCCATCCTCTCCTCCTTGATCCATCGCTACCTCACTCTATTTTATAGTTTCTGGTCCCATGTTCTGAATTGAATTTGACTTCTGTCCCTTTGTCTATTAAAACTTTTACTTCTAGTTAAAATATGGTTAGCATTAATATTAATGCCTTTCTGGAAATTACCTTTCTACCAATTCTAGTAGTCTCTTTAAGAATACTTTAGTCCTCATTTTTTTGTCATTTTAAATTATTTCCTCTGAGCCATGAATAACGTCAGAAATATAGTGGAGTGAGAGAAGTCCCCAGATTTCTCCCCTTGGTAAACAACAATAAGCTGAACATCTAAATCTCGACAAAAAAGACACCCAAACTGTATATCAGAATGTTTGAGCATGGGATCCGCGCATAAGAGCTACCACAGGTCAGAACCCTGGGTGTCGGGCAGTGGGCTGGGAGAAACAAAGAAGCTGCCTCTTGCAGCCTCCAGAGATCTCTACAGGAGGATGGGGAGGGTAAAAGGTGTGGTGAGTTCCCTGAACAGCCCTGCCTGGGAGAGCTGTGAGGTCCACGCAGCCGTTGGCAAGCTCAGTCATCAGGGCAGAAAAGAGACAGCAGAGAAACAACAATTGATTTTTATCAGCTGCAGATACAAAACCAAGGCTAAGCCGCAGCCCTCATTCTCCAACCCAGAGGGCCCCTCCCCCCATACCCTCCAAGATAGAATGCCGAGGAGCCCCAGGGGAATTTGATTTGAGCAAATGCTACCAAAACTACCATTAACACTGACAGGAACTGAAACTGAGGGTAGCAAGCATGATTAAACATCTATAAGGAAAAAAAAATTATTAACACTTTATATAAAGCAGATCCAAGAGGCTTAGACACCACCTACTGGAAACCAAAAGAAAAACACTTTGCAACAAGCTAGGGACCATTATATAATAAATCTTCTTTCTGGAAAAAAAAAAAAAATCGGACTACACTTCCATTAATGCCCAGGGAGAGAAATAGTCCATTAAACACCATTAACAACCAAGGTGACAAGGCACCTTAGGAAGAAAGAAAAAAAATCTCCAGAAAATAAGCTTATAGATATAGAAATATACAACTTAAATGACAGAGAATTCCGGATGGTACTTCTGAAAACACTCAGTGAGATCCAAAATGAGTCATATCAACAATTTCAGGAATTGAAAAAACATTTAGATGAGCAGAATGAGTTCTTTAGTAAGGAGATTGAAACCCTCAATAAGAACCGAATAGACCTTCTGGAGATAAAGAACACACTCCAAGAGTTGAAAAATAAAATAGCAAGCTTGGGGAATAGAGTCGACCAAAAGAAGGAAAGGATCAGTGATATCGAAGACAGAAATCTAGAAATAAATCAGAAGGAAAAGAGAGAGAAACCAAAGAATGAAAAATAATGAAAGAGAAATGCCAGAACTAGCTGATACCATCAGGAGAGCAAACATAAGAATAATGGAAATTCTCAGAAGGGAGGAAAAGGGACAGGGATTAGAAAGCATTTTCAGAGAAATAGTTGACAAGAACTTCCCAAATCTAAGGTATGAGCTATAGCTGAAACTTACTGGAAGGGGGCAGGGAGGAGGTAGATGGGGAAAAAAATTTAAATCATTTCTTCAATTGAAAAAATAATAGATAAATAAATAAATAAATAAATAAATAAATAAATAAATAAATTTTAAAAAATAAAAATAAAAATAAAAATTTTACAAGGAAAATATAAATAAATAATAAATAAATAAATTATTTTCTCTGTTTAGATATCTAAGTTTTTGAGACTTGTCCCACATTCTGATCTTTCGAGGGGCTCTACCCTGCCTTATTCATAAGAGGTCCAAGATAGAGCTTAATATTTCTACCTTCCTGCCTAAGTATACCAAGAGCAAGGAATTTAGAGGCCACTTTAGAACTCTGCCTATTCCATCAGTTTTAAAAAATATATATCTATAGAGATAACATAGTGTAATTTGCGATTTGACTATAGTTGCATAGGTTTATAGTATTGCAATTGGAAATTGTCTTAAAGATCATCCAGACCTACACCTCCCTGCCCTCGTGCCTCCAACAATGAAGCAGCTTTTCTATAGACCGAAGGTCATTCAGTCTCTGCTTCAACATTTATATTAATGACAAAGCTCACTTGTTTATGAACCAGGAAATTTAAATGTTAAAGCTCTGTAACGTAAGACAATTACAACAAAAAAATAAAAATGTTTTAAAATTTTTATTTCTATAACTTCTTATTTAGTTCTTCCCTCTGGAAAATTTTAGAATCAAAAATAATCTTTTCAGATATAAAGGCCTTTAAATTTAAAAATCAACCATCACTCTTCCTCCTGAGATGATTTAAGTATTCTCTCCTCTAGGCTAAATATTCTAAGATGTCATTTCCATGTCTTTCACGATCCTGGTCACCCACCTGTAAATTTACTCCATCTGTTAAAAAACCTCTTAAAATGCTGTTCTTACACCCTGACCAAGTGATATTATATCAGGAATATTAATTCAGACTATAAAGCAGAGTAGCTTAACATTAGAAAACTGATGACAAGCAAGGAATATACAATATAAATAGGCTAAAGAAATTATATGATTATTTCCATAAATACAAAAATATATTTGATAATTTTTGCCTCTTTAATAAACTTATAGGAAATGAAATAGAATAATTTATCTTTATTTGTCAAAGAGCATTTTTTTCTAAAACAGAACCAACCCAATGATAAAATTTTATTTACATTATTTAAAAATATATTTTTTATTAAACAAAGACAGCACATCTTACCATTACTTTTAAAGTGTATAATTTAAAATCAAAGACAAAATAAATATGTTATTATTCTATAGTTTTTTGAGAGTTCTAGGAAATTCAGTAAGAATGAAAACTAATATTAAGCATTAGAAAATTTAAAAATAATCATTTTTTGAAATCATTATAACTCACCTGAAAAATATTTTTAAAATGCTAAACTTTTTTAAGTAACAAGAAATAAATGCATGAATACAAGATAATTACATCAAAAAATTATACTTGGTACTTTGGTGTAACCAAAAATTAATCAAATTGATAAAATGTTTCATAAAAAAAAAATAAAGAGATATGTATAACCAAGTTTAAGAAAAAGACAAAAAAAAAAAAAGGAGGATTAACAGAGGGAGAGGTAAGCATGTAGATATGCGTACTCTATTCCAGAAAAAGAAGATGAAAGTCACTAACATGTTTAGTCTAGTTAACATATAGATTAATAAAATCCAATTAAAATCTCATCAGGATTTGTGTGTTTATGTGTGTGGAACTTAGCAAAATGATTGTAAAATTTGTTTTGAAAAATAAAGAAATGCAAATATCAAGTAATATACTGAGATAACCTCAATGATGTATAAGGGGAAAGGGAAGGAGTATCTTAGCAGATAATAGAATGTGTTACACAGAAACAATAAGTAAAACTCCATGTCATTACTGCCCACATGGATATCTCTTTCAAGTGATTAGAAGGGAGAGATCAAAATTGGTCCAATCCTATATAAGAACATTCTCTATTATAATTACACTTTTAGAAACAAGTAGAAAATGATTATTTTAAATATGGAGCCTGAGATAATTGGTTAGCAATATGAAAATAAAAACAAATTAGATCCCTATCTTTCTCTGAAAAGCAAAATAATCTCCATATGGAATAGAATTTTAAATATAAGAACCCGAAACATAGTAAAATTAGCAGAATATAATGTGCTACTATTTATCAGATCTCAGGAGTAAAGATCATTTTCTCTACATCACGACAGAATAAATTGCAAAAGAAATAACTAGAGAACCAAAAATAAAGTTACATTCAAAAAGATGTACTGGCAACATTAACTATGGAAATAAAATATTGAAATATATATGTTTGAGAACAAAAAATTCTTGAGTAAGTTATTTTATTTTAATTAATTATTTTTTTAATAGAAGAAATTATTTAAATTTTTTGCCCCTATCTATCTCCCCTTTCCCCCTTCCAATAAGTTTCAGCTGTACACTTTAATAGTAAGCCATATATATATATATATATATATATATATATATATATATATACACTGTGTGTTCTCCTCCCCATAGTTAGATTTCTTTCTGTCACCACATATTTGACCCCCTTTACCACATCTACCTCCCCTCTCCACTCACCCTCTATCCTCTGGTAACCACGAGTCCATTATACATGTCTATGAATGTCTGTTTGTCCTGTTCATTTGTTGCTTTCAGGTTTATATCCCACATATAAGTGATATTGTGTGATTTTCAACTTATTCAGTCTAGCTTATTTTGCTTAGTATGATTATTTCAACGTCCATCAATGTTGCTGCAAATGGCAGTATTTCATCTCTTCTTATGGCTAAGTAATATGCCATTGTATATATGTACCACAGCTTCTTTAGCCAATCATCTATCATAGGACACTTCAGTTGCTTCCATGTCCTGGCCACTGTGAATAATGCTGCTATGAACAATGATGTGCAAATAACTTTTCAATATGAGTTTTCAAGTCTTTAGGGTAAATACCTAGTAGAGGGATTGCTGGATCATAAGGTAGATCAATTCTTAGTTTCTTGAAGAACCCCCATACTGTTATCCATAGTGGCTGTACCAATTTGCAGTCCCACCAGCAGTGTATGAGGGGTCCTGTTTCTCCACATCCTCTCCAGCATTTGTTATTACTTGTCCTGTTGATTATAGCTATTCTAACAGGTGTGAGATGGTATGTCATTGTGGTTTTGATTTGCAATTCCCTAATAGCTAGCAATGTTGAGCATCTTTTCATATATTTGTTGGCCATTTGAGTGTTCTCTAGGGAGAGGTGTCTGTTCAGCTCCTCTGCCCATTTTTTGATTGGATCGTTTGATTTTTTGTTATTGAGTTGTACGAGTTCTATGTATATTTTGGATATTAGGCCCTTATCGGAGGCATTGCTTGCAAATACATTTTGCCATTTGGATGGTTGTCTCTGTACCTTGGTAACGATTTCTTTTGCTGAGCAGAAGCTTTTCAGTTTGATGTAGTCTCATGCATTTATTTTAGCTTTTACTTCTCTTGCCTTTGAGGTCAAATTCATAAAATCCTCTTAAGTCCAAGGTCTTTGAGTGTAGTTCCTATGTTTTCTTCTATGCATTTTATTGTTTCAGGTCTTATATTTGGGTCCTTAATCCATTTTGAGTTAATTTTGGTGTGTGGTGAACGGTCTAGTTTCATTCTTTTGCTGGTGGCTTTCCAGTTTTCCCAGCATTCTTTTGCTGGTGGCTTTCCAGTTTTCCTCGTTTATTGAAGAGGCTTTTCTTTCTTGAACTGTATATTTTTTGGTTTTTGTCGAAAATTATTTGCCCATATAAATATAGGTTTACTTCTGGACTCTCAATTCCGTTCCATTGGTCCATGTGTCTGTTTTGCTGCCAATACCATGCCATTTTGATTAGTCACTTCATAGTATAATTTGAAGTCGGGAAGAGTGATGCCTCCTGCCTCGTCCTTTTCTCTCAGGATGGATTTGGCAATTCAGGGTCTTTTGTGCTTCCATACAAATCTGATGTTTGTTCTATTTCTTTAAAAAATGCCAATGGAATTTTGAAGGATGTTGCATTAAATTTGTATAATGCTTTAAGTAATATGGTAATTTTAACTACGTTGATTCTTCCAATCCAAGAACACGAACTATCTTTCCATTTCTTTGTATCTTCTTCGATTTCTTTTAATAGGGTCTTATAGTTTTGATTACATAAGTCTTTCACATGTTTCGTTAGATTCATTCCTAGGTATTTTATTCTTTTTGTTGCAATTGCAAGAGAGATTACTTTTTCCACTTCCTTTTCTGACACTTCGTTATTAGAGTATAGGAATGCTATTAGAGTATAGGAATGTTATTAGAGTATAAGAACATTGATTTTGTATCCAGAGACTTTACTGTATTTGTTTATTGTTTCTAGTAGAGTTCTTGGGGAGTCTTTAGGGTTTTCTATATAAAGAATCATATCATCATCCACAAATAGTGACAGTTTGACTTCTTCTTCATTTCCTATTTGGATGCCTTTTATATCTTTCTTGCCTGATTGGACTCGCTAGGATCTCCAATGTTATATTGAATAACAGTGGTGACAGTGGACAGTCTTGCCTTGCTCCTGATCTTAGAGAAAAGGTTTTTAGTTTTTCACCATGAAGTATAATGTTGGCTGAGGGTTTGTCATATATGGCCTTAATTATGTGAAGTTACTTTCGTTCTATACCAATTTTGTTAAGTGTTTTGATCATAAACGGGTGCTCTATCTTATCGAAGGCTTTTTCTGCATCTATTGATATGATCATATGATTCTTATGTTTTAATTTGTTTATGCGATGTATCAGATTAATCGATTTGCATATGTTGAACCATCTCTATATCTCTCGGATGAAGTCCACTTGATCGTGGTGTATAATCCTTTTAATATGTTGCTGAATTTGGTTCGCTAGTAACTTATTTAGTATTTTTTCATCTGTGTTCATAAGAAATGTTGGTCTGTAGTTTTCTTTTTTTGTGTTATCTTTACCAAGTTTTGGTATCAGGGTGATATTGGCCTCATAAAATGAGTTGGGAAGTATTGACTCCTCTTTGACTTATTGAGTTTGAAGAGAATAGGTATTAAATCTTCTTTGAATGTTTGGTAGAATTCATGTGGTCCTGAACTTTTACATTTTGGTAGGTTTTTGATGGTTGCTTCAATTTCCATATTGCTGATCAGTCTATTTAGATTTTCCAGTTCTTCTTGATTCAGTCTAGGAAGGTTATATTTTTCTAAGTACTGGTCCATTTCTTCCAGGTTGTTAAATTTGGTGTTATGTACTTTTCATAGTATTCTTGTAGTATCCTTTTTATGTCTGCAGTTTATGTCATAATTTCCCCTCTTTCATCTCTGATTTTGTTTATTTGTATCCTTTCTCTTTTTTCTTTAGTGAGTCTAGCCAGGGTTTGTCAATTTTATTAAC
This sequence comes from Pteropus medius, assembly GCF_902729225.1. NCBI lineage: Eukaryota > Metazoa > Chordata > Mammalia > Chiroptera > Pteropodidae > Pteropus > Pteropus medius. The sequence continues at coordinate 4,710,064 of NW_024349222.1, read as the reverse complement.
CTTTTCAAAGAACCAGCTCTTTGTTGCATTTATTTTTTCTATTATTTTGTTTTGTTTTCAATTTCATTTATTTCTGCTCCAATTTTGATTATTTCTTTCCTTCTGCTGACTTTAAGCTTCATTTGTTCTTCCTTTTCTAGTTTTTTAATATGAAGTGTTAGGTTGTTTATTTGAGCTTGTTCTTGTTTTTGGAGATAGGCCTGTAATGATATGAACTTTTCTCTTATAACTGCTTTTGCCATGTCTCAAAAGTTTTGATATGTGGTACTATCATTATCATTCCTTTCTATGTATCTCTTGATCTCTCTTTTTATTTCTTCCCTGACCCAGTTATTCTTCAGTAGTATGTTGTTAAATCTCCATGTATTTGTGGTTCTTTCTGCCTTTTTTTTTTGCAACTGATCTCTAGTTTCAAAACATTATGATCAGAGAATATGGTTGGTATGATTTCAACCTTTTTATATTTGTTGAGGCTATCTCTATGTCCCAGTACGTGGTCAATCCTTGAGAATGTTCCATGTGCACTGGAGAAGAACATATATGCAGATGTTTTGGGGTGAAAGGCTTGGTAAATGTCAATTATGTCCAGTCGGTCTAATGTATCATTTAAAGATGTGATTTCTTTATTGATTTTCTGTTTGAATGACCTGTCCATATCTAACAGTGGGGTATTTAGGTTTCTTACTATGATAGTGTTTTGCTCTGTTTCTCCCTTTAGTTCTGTTAGTAATTGCCTTATATATTTGGGGGCTCCCTGATTGGGAGCATAGATGTTAATAAGTGATATGTCTTCCAGGTGCATGATTCCTTTTATCATTATGAAGTGTCCCTTAATATCTTTCTTTATCATTTTATTTTGAAGTCTGTTTTGTCTGATATTAGTACCGCTACTACCACTTTTCTCTGAATGCCATTTGCTTGAAGTATCATTTTCCACCCTTTCACTTTGAGTCTATGTTTGTCTTTGGAACTGAGATATGTCTCCTTGAGGCAGCATATGGTTGGGTTTGTTTTTTGGTCCATTCTGCGATTCTGTACCTTTTTATTGGTGAGTTCGGTGCATTTACATTTAGTGTGATTATTGAAATATGAGGTATTCTTATAGCCATTTTAGTTTTTTATTTCTGGTAGCTGGATGTTTCCATTATTTTCTTGTCCTTGTGTTTCTGTTTTCTTTATTTTGATTGGCTTTTGTGCATTTTCTTTCTGGTCCTTCTTGTTTTATGTTATATACTTTGATTCTGAATCTTTGACATGTGGTTATCATTACAAATATGTAAAGGATGGTTATATATATACAATCATCCATTTTCTTCTGCACGCATCCTATCTTCATTCTCCTTTGAGAATTTGGATCTTCGAATCCTCCCCTTTTCAGTTATTGTTGTCCCAATTTGTCCCTATGCTGAACATTCATTACTATCTTGCTATAGCAAATCTCTTCTTATTTTTAAGCTTATAATACCCTGTCCCTAGTAAGGGTTGTACTCTTCTGCTTCCATCAGCCTGCTAGTCATCTTACTCCCAATTATGTATTGTTTTGGTCATTTTGTTTCCCTTTTCAGTATTTCCTGTAGTGCAGGCCTCGTCATGGAGAATTCCCTCAATTTTTGTATGTCTGGAAAGGTCTTTATTTTCCTTCATATCTAAAGGAGAGCTTAACTGGATACATTATTCTAGGCTGGTAGTTCCTTTTATTTAATAGTTTGAATATTTGATTCCACTCCTTTCTGGTTTGTAAGGTTTGTGCTGAGAAAACTGACGATATATTTTATTTTATTTTATTTTATTTTAAGTGTTATAACACTATGCAGATATTTGTAATTGATGATTATTAAAGCTAGGTGAAGTTATTGGGAATGTTTATGATGTAATGTTAAGCAGAAAAACAAGACAAAATTGTATAGTTTGAAAATTGTGTATAATTATTGGTAAGTTCAAGAGGCAATACCTTAAATCATCTGATTAATAATGTGCATGTCTTTTGGTAGGAATTCTACAAATGGTTAAATCATTCTGAGTTCTAATGTCTCATTAATAAAATAAGGTTACTTCAGAGAATTGTGAGGATCCCATGAGGAGCATAATTAAAGTGATCATGCTCATAGTCATATGCTCAACAAACCTGTTATAATTAAGGAAGAAATAGTACTGATCTTTCAAAAAGTTCCTTAAAATTGTGAAACATGACTTCTACACTACTTCAGAAAATTGTAAGTGATAACTACAATCATCCAAATAACATCTAAGCAAATTAATGCCAGGTGATTATAAATTCCTCACTCTGTACCTTTCCATTTCCTCACAATGCTTCACACTTCCCAGCAATCATCATAAAGAAATAAAAGCAACCAATCCAAAGAAATAAAATTCACAGTGTTTCTAAGTTTGAACAACAGGTTAAAAACTATCTCCTTCTGAGTGAAGGTCTGATCTTTGGTTCATTTCCTAGGTGTTTCCTTGGAAATGCATAAAGATGGTATGGGTCAACTACAATATTAGGCAATATTGATTATAACCAAAAAAATGACCCCTAAGAGGGAGATTGAATCTAACATGGAAGAACTATAAATCCAGGATGCGACAACAATCTTTGGGCTTCTCTGAATGTGGTGACTCTGGTCTGTCCTTTGTGTGGACTTCGGAAGCTATGCCTGTGGAGATGTCACAAAAGATCCTGGCTCTTGTCAGGCCTAAGGCTTTTAAGCCAAAGCGGCTGTCTAATGTGGATTTCATTTCCTGGTAAGTGAGTTGACCATGGGCAGCTGTGTAGACTACTGTATAGATTGCTGCAGAGACTCCAACTGTGGTTTAGTTCTACACCTTCTGATTAGATTGATGTCAAGGGTAGCCTATGGGTGTCCAGTGAGTCTGAATGTCTAGTTAAGTCTAAGACAATCCCTGGTGGATGTTGCAGTAAAAAAGAAGAAAGAAGGAGAAGAAGGAGAAGAAGAAGAAGAAGGAGAAATAGGCAGGAAGAATAAATAATGAAATAGGCATAGAGAATAATGAATAGGCATGAAGAATGAGAAGAAGAATAGCCATGAAATAAAGAAGAACAGGCAGAAGAAATAGGCATAGAAGGCATTAAATAAAACAGTAAAATAAGAAAAAGAAGAGATAAAGAGGAACAAGATAGATGAAGATGTTATGACAAGGAGAGGAAGAAGAGGAAGAAGAAGAAGATCTATCATTCGTATTGAGATAAAATGTTTTCTGTATGCTAAAAAATTGCTATGTTACTTTATAGACAACTACATGTTTTGAAGCATATAAAAAGAGGGCAAACATTATAGGAACAGGGGCAGCAGGGGCAAGATTAAGAAACTTTAGTTGGAGGGGAATGCTTACAGGAAATCTTGAAAAACAAGTTATTGACAATTTTGATAGGCTTCTGAGACATTCAGTCTATCCCATTCCCAAATCCCTAAGGACATCACACAGGACCACGTAGCTGGGGCCCACTGCATAGGTACAGTACTCTGGGGAAACTTTGCGAAAGCATAAATATCTGTTCATAGGTGGCTTTCTTGAAATAGCCTTAGATAGATTATGCTCATTCTTTATCAAGTTTTGTACAAAAGACCAGCATATGTGAGCCCAATTTCTTTCAAGAGAAAACAGGACTGAGATTCAGTGGGTGACTGAACTGAAAAACCAGTATGTGGGATCTTTTGGTACATAAATAATTAATACATAATAATCATGACAATCATTTCTACTATTGTTAAATAGTTCTCTCAGCCTCTCAACTATCTCTGGAGGAGAGAGCATTTGACGTGAAACTTTGAAGGACAAGTTTTCAATAGTTTAATTTGCAAGAAAATAGAAACATCCAGGACAAGTTGGTGGAAGCAGAAACAGCCTCAGGTGACTATTGTGTAGAGTAGGAAGAGCACCAAGAGATGAGGCTAGAATGAAAGTTGAGCAAAGGAATTTAGGTAAGCAATGGAGAGCTATCAAAAGCTTTTCAGCAAGTGAATAACATAATCAGAACCACACTTTATTACCTACTCTTAAAACAATGTGAATTAATGAAGAAAAAAGAGGTAGGGAAATTAATACAATCTGTTTTTCAGTAGCTGTAGAAGCTATTTCAAATAGCTTATATTGAGCATGTTGTAGAATTAAAATATTTTTCTAAGATTATTAAGCTACCTTAATCTTTCCCTTGAATTCAACTGACACCCATGAGATTTAGAATTAAATTGCCTGAGTTTGAAAACTGTCTTCACCACCCCCACAATCTGTGTAACCTCAAGCAAGTTATTTAAGCTCTCTGAGCCTTGGTGAGCACCTGTAGATGCCACAGGCAATAAGAACACCTATCTCATCAGGTTGTGAGGACACAGTGTGTTAATACAAAGGCCTAATAGGATGTCTGGCATCTAGTAAGTATTTGATAAATAGTAGCTATTGTTAAATGAGAGATGCCAATTAAGTTCAGTTTTAATCATTTGGCCCAGTTTATCTCCATCTCTGCATCTTTGGAGCATATTAACTACCTCTTTTATATTTATGTCTGTCTTGCTGTGTCTTCTGGGGCATGGCTATATAGATATCTCCCAAGTTAGCTCCAATTCATTAACAAGAACAATTTGGGCACAATTTTTCCACCAGTTATAAGTTCCATTTGTCTGTACTATATTCCTCCATCTTATCCATAAAGGTCTTTGTCAAATGCTTTGCAAATTTAAAAGAAAAAAAAATCATAAGATTTTAGCAATATTTAGACATCAGAAAATAAAATTAATTTTTATGGTCTGACTTATTCTCATGATCCCACAATGATGTCTGGAGATCAGCGCTTTGTCTAAATCTTCCCAAATTTCTTAATATTCTGTTTTAGAATTTTAATAGAGACCAGTTAAAATTTACCACTCTGTGCTTCTATTGTCTCTATTTCCTAGAGCAGGGCTACATTTATATTCTATACAATATTTTTACTCATAAATCTGTAGTAATTGATTCTATAATTAATATAGAGGCAAATGTGGAAATTTTGAAGGGATTAGATTTAACTCATTTAAATAGTTATGCTAAGAGGGTTAATTCTAGTAGGCCTAGAATTGGCCCAAGCACCTTTCTGACATATGTACTGGTCAAGGTATGAGATGTAGTTTTTAATAGTGTTGTTTTGGAGCAAGTTTGTACACAATCTGTACCAGCCTGTCAGCATTGTTTATTAATTAGAGAAAGATAGATAGTTTGCTTCATGTTTCAGTGAGACTCCCAAAGGACTCTGACATTAGGTCTACATACATACCCAGCAGAGATGTGAGAGCCCCACTTGGGACTCCTTCTTGGGCTTTCTGGTTCTGAGGTATTCCGTGCACAGGTAACTTGTTCCTTATTTGAAAGGGAAGGCACATCTGTTATGTCCCTGAAGAAGGAGGACAACAGGAGTCTGCAATTGGTCTCACTAAATTCTTGGCTGTGAAGCAGCCTCTGGCTGAAATGAATATCCTTACTGCTATTCTGAATCAATATGCTATTGCTATTGTGTGTCTTTTTCTGGAAATAAACTATAGATTTAGAAATATTATCATTTTTGATCTTATGAGTCCACCATTTGCACAATAGGCAAAATAAAGCTGCTCCATCAAGTTTTAGTTATAGATTTTTATATGCTTAATATATACTTGAAGTAATTCCATTTCTATGACTTCTATACCTGGGCTAATCAGTTATGATATATACCTATTGGAATCAAGCATAACACAAGGTAAAACATAGAATTAAATGACATTGATTCAGCCCTCATCTAGACTGCAACCTATTGCAATGGTGAATTTGGAAGTAAGTGATCTCTCTTATATGTAAATTGTTAAATAGCCATAGAATAAGATTGACAAAAGATGAAGATACAATTCTCCAACATAAGAGAGTGTCCTACACAGAATTGGGTTTGAGTTCTGGGTCCATTATCAATACTTTCTATGTGGCCCCAGGCCAAATTATGTAATATTATGAGAATTTATGATACAATCTAAGGAGAAGGGCTTACATATTTTGCTCAGCCACAAAATAAATGTATCTCTAGTGCCTAGAATAAGGCTTAATACATTGTAGATAATTAAAAAACAACAATTAAAAAAAACTTTATTTACTAAGTGTTAGTTATATTCTAGGCATCAATAAGGTATTTTGCATATATTTTTAATTCATTAAATAAATGCCACACCCATATAAAGTACTATAATCTCGAACCTCATTTTACCTATGAGAAAAGCAAAGCACAGAGGGGTCAAGTAAATTGCTCAAGGCCACACAGCTAATAAATGGCACAGCCAGGTGGTCTGGCTCCAGAATCCAGGCTCTCAGAAACTCCCAAAAAGAGAATGGCTAAATATCTAGATCATCTTAGAAAATCACTATTAATCATTGTTAAATAATTCAGTATTTTAATGTAGATTTTATTTTCACCTTTAATCTAAGTTGTTTTCCTAAATTATTAGAATTTCAAATATCGAGGCTTAAATTCTAACAAGGCAAGCAAACCCCTTCTCAAAAGAAAGCAGATCAAGAATCTCTCACAATTTCAGATGCTTCATAGTCATTCCAATGTCATCTCTGAGAGGAATTTATTTGTGTCACACAAACAGAAGCAGGTGGCCCAATGCAGGTGTTGTCATGTTTGTGGACCTTTAATGAGAATGTGAGAGTTCGCTGAAAAAGGAGAATAACAAAAATGAGGTGTCTTTTTTTCCTTTAGCTCCAGCTTATCTGAGAGAGAAAAAAAGACACATTACAGTACTACACATGATAGAAGTAGATAATAAACTATTTCTTCTAAGTTAAAAAAAAAACTTTTCCATAATTGTGAGCTCCTTTATTGATAAAGGGAAGCAGAGATTGGCAATGGGAATCATAAGATGTAAAATGGTAATTCTAGAGACAAGACCAGCAAAACCTGAAAATGACTTGATTTGTTTCTTACTCTATTGAAGAGGCTTATCTTACACGGAATGGCATGTCTCTGTATTTATATTTCCACTTCGATTTTAATTTAAATTAAAACTATTAGAAAAAAAAACTACCAATCATCCTTAAATACTCTACAATGTAGGTCATCTCAGACCTACTAATTTATTTTCTGCTTTGTAAATTCGTATACCAAAAAGCAAATTGATATGGAGTTAAGGAAAGGAGTAAGCATATCCATACCACAAATAAGAATATTTAGGAACAAAGTAAAGAGGGTTCTGACCACCTTTTGGCAACTTTTCTTTTTAGTTTTTTTTTTTTTTTCTGTGTAGTTAAGAATGAAACCTTTGGTCATCAATGTCTTGAGAAAGAAAAGAAGAGACTCCAAATAAATATGACTCTCTGAGTTTATGTTTTGAGTTCCTCGGACTGCTTCAAAATAAAAATGAAAAGTAAAATAGTTGAAATTAAAATGAAAGACTCACCTAGGCAAGCATAAAGGCCTTCTTTATGCTATAATTCACATTATATTCTTATTTTTCCAACTTTTTGGAACTGATTTTTATAAAATAAAAAATGACATATTCAGAGAATGAAATACTATATAGTAATTAGTGAATAACTTAGAGATATATGTATTGACATAGTTCAATCTCACTAACATGAGATTGATTATGAAATTAGCAAGTTGAAGTACATTACTATTTATGAAATACATAAAACAATGTTATCCACTGTTTGTGGTTATATACATATTAATTAAAAAGTAAAAGATATGGATTAGATATTCACAAAATTTATGATGGCAGTTGAACAGAAGGAAACAAGGAAGAAAAGAGGAAAGGTAATATGATTGAGAAGGGGAATTTATCTGTAGTTACTTACTTTTTAAAAAATGATCTAAAACCAATATTACCTATAATGTACTTATCTTAGGTAGTGAGTACATGGTGTTTGTTGCAGTGTCCTTTGTATAGTTATGTTATTTTCTCAATCAAAAACAAAGATTTCGAAAAGCAGTTTGCGTATGCAGCTCCTTGATAATCACAGAAGCCATGTCTTCAGGAGAGATTTCAGGAGAAATGTGGTCTATCATTTTGTGATGAAGTAATTTAGATCAGTCTCTTTTTTTATTAAATTT